>NW_026843716.1:0-2500 GCF_030254825.1 Meriones unguiculatus
GGTCGGCGTCCCCCCAACTTCTTAGAGGGACAAGTGGCGTTCAGCCACCCGAGATTGAGCAATAACAGGTCTGTGATGCCCTTAGATGTCCGGGGCTGCACGCGCGCTACACTGACTGGCTCAGCGTGTGCCTACCCTACGCCGGCAGGCGCGGGTAACCCGTTGAACCCCATTCGTGATGGGGATCGGGGATTGCAATTATTCCCCATGAACGAGGAATTCCCAGTAAGTGCGGGTCATAAGCTTGCGTTGATTAAGTCCCTGCCCTTTGTACACACCGCCCGTCGCTACTACCGATTGGATGGTTTAGTGAGGCCCTCGGATCGGCCCCGCCGGGGTCGGCCCGCGGCCCTGGCGGAGCGCTGAGAAGACGGTCGAACTTGACTATCTAGAGGAAGTAAAAGTCGTAACAAGGTTTCCGTAGGTGAACCTGCGGAAGGATCATTAACGGAGAGCGGCTTCCGTCCGGACGGACCCGCCTCTTCTTTTCTCTCGCCGGGAGGCGCGTCCCGGGTTCGCGGGCGTGTTGCGTGCGTCGGGCGGTGCCGGGCCTCTCGGTTGGCTGGCTTTCTCGGTCCGAGGGGGACGTGTGTTGGTCTGGTCCCGTCCGTTGGACCCGTGTCGGTCCCCCCCGTCGGGGCCGCGCGGCGGGCGGGCAGGCGATTGGCCGTCCTCTCTCGCCCCTTCCCGCCCGGGTGCCCCGCAAGCGGCCCCGTGACCCGCGGGCGTCCCTCTTTCCCGACCGGCTCGCCCTTCTCCCGCCAAGGGGGCGGAACGTTGTGCCGTCGGGGAGCGTCGTCGGGTCCCTCTCCCCCGCGCCTCCGCCCACGCTCCGGCTTCCGCGGAGCGTGTGTCGTGCGGTCGGTGTGGTTGGGGGGGGGGGTGCCCCGTTCTGTCCCGTCCCGGCGTCGCGCGTGTCTTGTCCGCCCCGACCCTGTCCGGGTACCTGGATCGTCGCGTTCCGGCGCGTAGGTTTAAAGACCCCCGGGGGGGTCGCCCTTCCGTCCCCCGGGTCGGGGGGGGACGGTGGGCCGGCGGGGAGCCTCGTCGGGCTCCCTCGGACTCCTCGACCCCATCCGGGGCCGTTCCCGAGGCTGTGGTTGGTGGCGGGAGCCCCCCCTCTGGGCGCCCGTGGGGCTGGCGCCGCGCGTGCGGCCTTCCCGGGCCGTCGCCGGTGGCCGGGCCCCGTGTCCGTCTGTCCTTTTTCCCGCTCGCTCCCGGCCCTTCACGTTGGCGTCTGTCTTGTGTTGATCTCGCTGGCCGGCCTTGAGGCGAACCCTCCGCTCTCCTTTCATTTTTCTTCCTCGCTCCGCGGCGGAGGGGGGTTGGGGTGGAAGGGGAAGGGGGGGGGAAACTTGTGCCGTCGTCAGCCCACGACTCGAAAAATCTCGTACGACTCTTAGCGGTGGATCACTCGGCTCGTGCGTCGATGAAGAACGCAGCTAGCTGCGAGAATTAATGTGAATTGCAGGACACATTGATCATCGACACTTCGAACGCACTTGCGGCCCCGGGTTCCTCCCGGGGCTACGCCTGTCTGAGCGTCGCTTGACGATCAATCGCGCCCCCTCGGTGTGCCGCCGTGGGGGTTCGCGCGGCTGGGGGTCTCCTCGCAGGGTCCTCCCCGGACCCTCCGTCTCCCTAAGTTCAGATGTCGGGTGGTCGTCGGTTGGCCGGCCTCCCGCCCCTCGCGCGCCCTCCCGCGTGCGCTTCCGCCCTCCTCCGCGGGCCACCCTCTCTTGGCCGTGCCGCGGCTTCTTCCCTCCCCTCCGCTCCCGCCCGTCCTCGGGCCGGTCGGTCGCCTTGGGGAAGCCGGGCGGTGTTGGCCTCGTCGTGGGGTGGTCTCGGGGTGGGGGGAGCCGGCGCCTCGGGTTTCCGCGGTGTGGGGCTGGGGCCGTTCCGGCCGCCGGCGCCGCCGATTGCTGCCGCCGGTGTGCGTTGGAGAAAGGAGAGCGAGAGACAGGGACCGACGGTCGGTGGTCGAGGAGGTGTCGGATCGCGCGCCTCCCGCCCCGTCCCCGGGCGCGTGGCGAGCCGGTGGTTGGGTGGTGTGAAGAGGGCGCGGCGGTCCCCTCCGCCTACGGGGCTTCGGAGGTCGATCTCGCCGCCGCGTCTCCTCGTTTCCCCCCCCCCCCCGCTCTGGTGTCGCCTCGCGTCCCCGGGGGACCGGGGATGGGTGGCGTCGGTCCGCCCGCCCGCCCTCTCCCTCCGGGAGCGTCGTCGCGCCGCCCGCGCCCGCGAGGTGGCCGGGCCCGTGCCGTGGCCGCGCTGCCGCCCCGAGCGTCGCGGGGCCGGTCCCGCGGCTCTCTCCTCCGTCTCTCCCCGCCCGGGGGTTGCCCGCTCCGGCCGCGGCCCGCGGGACGCCGCGGCGTCCGTCGGCCGATGCGAGCGCTCTCCGTCGGTGGGGTCTGGTCGGTGGGAGGTCGCGGTTCTTTCGGCTGCCCCCGTCGCCGAGGGGCCCCTCTCTGGCGTGTGTGCCCCGGGCCCGGCCCCGCTGCCT
>NW_026843716.1:10000-30000 GCF_030254825.1 Meriones unguiculatus
AGGAAGGCTGTAAGTTCTTTTTATATGCCACCCCCCCCCTCCCCGATTATTCTATTTTCTTTAACTGGTATTCTGCCTCCGTATGTGAGAGTTCCCTAAAACTGGAGTTACAGAAGGTTGCGACCCGCCTGCAAGGTGGGTGCCCCTTGACCATCGCTCTTCTGGGAGTGTAGAGTAGAGGCATTCATTTTTCTCCCCCTCTGGGTTTGCAGGCTGGATAATGGTTAGTATCCACTTCTCCCTGAACAAATCTGAGGGTGACTCTTCACAGCTAAAGGATCTGCCTTCATTCACAGTTTCCCTCCTTGAGATTTGGGGCGGGCTGCGGGGAAGGGGGTCGATCGATCGATCGATCGATCGATCGATCGGCGGGGTGGGGGTGGGAGGGGAGGATCGGCAGGGCAGATGGGGAGGGAGCGGAGTCTTCTTTCCCAGTGGAGAGACAGGGCCTCCAAACTGCCTCTGCCTCTCAGGCAGGCGTGCACCACCACGCCCGGCTCCGGTTCGGTTCGACATATTCAACCGATATTTAATTTCTAGGGAAAGCTTGACCGGAGGAACTGGAGGGAATGGCTCAGTGGTTAATAGCACTGGGTACTCTTCCAAAGGACTCAGGTTCAATTTCCAGAACCCACGCGGCAGCTCGTCTGTAACTTCAGTTCTATCTAGGTGATCGGACACATAAAATAAAAGTATAAATAAATAAATTATTTGGGGTTGGGGATTTCCCTCAGTGGTAGGTAGATCGCCTGCTTAGCAAGCGAAAGGAAGGTCCTGCCTGGGTTGTTTGGTCCTCATCTGGGGGGTGGGGGTGGGGAGATAGATAAAAATAAATAAAATAAAAAAAAAATAAAGCTGAAATTATGGTCTCCAACACCCAACACACACACACACACGCACGCGCGCGCGCACACACACACACACACACACCTTTCTCATCTTATCTTTGATTTTCTGGTTTTAAATAAGCACACCCCAGGGACTGATGAAACTGTAAATTGCAAGAATTGCCTGGGGTTTCCAAGAAGACTGACTGACTGACTGACTGACTGACTGGCAGGAGCCTCCTGAGACTACTAGCTCTGCTGGAAAATCTACCTAGTATGGAGGATGGCGTCTCATAACCATATAGGCGGCTCCCCTTTGTCCAGCTGGGAGTGAGTGGTTGGATAGGCAGGAAAACAGAGTCAGCAAAGTTCAGCTGTGTTATTTGTCGGGGGTGGGTGTTCCCATTACCCCAAACTCCTCCTTGATCCTCTCCACCCACCCAAAATCTGCCCGGGGCCTGCCTGCTTACATTATAACATTATACCAGTGAGAATCTGCTGGAGAAAAATGATATTTCCTTCTCTGGTGGTTGTCATTTCGAGATAATTTCTGGGTCAGAGATATAGGGGGCTTGTCTCTCGATTTTCCCTCTCAGAGCTGGGGCCCAATCTGGCCTAGACTTATTGCATGGCCCGGATTCACCCCCCCCCTTAAATATTTAAAAGCAGGCACACGCAGAGAGGCATTTGAAAGAGGTCTTTAAAGGTAGTTAGTACTGTGTACTTTTCTTCATTTCATTAATAAAGCAGATTCGGATTGCTTGTGTAGAGAGAAAATATTTTTCTGCCTGCCTGCCTGCCTGACTGCCTGCCTGCCTGCCTGCCTGCTTGCTTTTCTCCCTCTCCAAGTGGGTTTCTTAATGAGTGGAACAGGGAATGTCTCTGACAGGAACTCACTTGGGGGTAGCAGCCTTGCCAGGCCACAGAGGAGGGCAATGCAGACAGCCCTGATGAGATGGGATTGGGAGGGGATGAGGGAGAGGGCTACAGCTGGGATACAAAGTGAATAAACTGTAACTAATATAAAAATAAAAATTTTATTAAACAAACAAACAAAAAATAGGCTGTCCTCGAACTTACAACTGTCTCCTTTTATGCTGTCATAAAAGTCGTGTGCCACCTTGCCTGGCTTCTTTTCTTTCCTTTTTCCTTTTTCCTGGCCTGGGCCTTTGGTCCCATCCTGTATTTTTATTATGGTCTGGGTGAACCCACGGGTAAAATGAAAGTTAAAGAGAGAGAGAGAGAGAGAGAGAGAGAGAGAGAGAGAGAGAGAGAGAGGGAAATCCAGCTGAGTGGGGTGGTTGGTTTATGGTTTAAGTCACAGCGCTACTGGAGAGGCGGAAGCAGGCAGATCTCTAAGGCCGACCTGGTCTACCGACTGAGTTCTGGGGCAGTGGAAACCAATCCACAGAGAGACCCTGTCTCCTCCGGTGCACCGAAAAAAGGGGGGTGGGAGTGATTCAGGGAACAGTTTCCTCTCATTAATACACAACTAAGAGCGGTCCCCACCAAATAAAACAAAACGGGGTAAAAAAAAAAAAAAAAAAAAAAAAAAAAAGAGTCGTCCCTTCTGTCCCCTGGGAGAGGAACAACAAAGTTCTTTAGAATTCCTGGAATGCGGCCCCACCGGTTTAACACAGCAACGATGGGTGTGCCGCTGAGCTGAGGGAGGAGTGAGTGAGCTGGAGGTCCCCTCCTCCTCCTCCCCCCCCCTTCCCCCATCCCCCCTCCTCCCCCCCCCCCCCCCGCCCACCCCGGCCCTTGCTCTCTTGCCTGGCCTTATTGCAGATTTTTTCAAAAAATATGTGGAAGAAGTGTACCTCTATAACAGAGTGTGCTGTTGTTTTTCACATTCTGATGGTTCTGTAATCTCTGACTGATCATGATTTTTCAAAGAGTTTCTGACTTCATTCCAGCAATTTGCAAAACCTTCCTGGGGCTCGGGGGAAGATGGACTGCTGGGAGCTCTTCGAACCTCCAAATGCCGAGCGCCAAAGGGAGATGAAACAAATTAATGACGAAGGACGTGCATTCCTTCTAGGTTTAGTCCAAGGATGAGGATACGATGAGAGAGATCATCTGAATATCGAAACAAAGAATATATGGCTACCCATACGAGACAGACACCTGTATTTTAGAAAAACTTTGACATTAAAACAAAACAAACAAACAGACACAGAAACCCCTCTTACTCTGTAGAAACAAACCATCACAGAGGTTTAGTGTCGCTCGCTCTTTACTCTGATTTTTAAAAGAGAGAGATACCATGACAATCAGAGGGCTCCCTGTAAATACAGTAGGGATAGAGACATAGAGCAGGATTAAACACCCCTCTCTCCCATGTCTCCTGGCTGACAACACCGTTTCTTGACCCTGAATCTGAGAATCCAGGGTTCAGTTCCCTCTAACTCTTTTCCTTTAGAGCTTTAGAGGCTCTCTCCACAACCAGAGGCCCATGGCAGTTTAAGAGTTAAATTATATAAAGATTATATAAAGAGTTTTTTGTTTTTTGTTTTTTTTTTTTTTTTTTTTTTTGCCACAACCAGCAGCCCCAAGTAGCAGCAGCCATCATCAGGTCATCCCTGACTCTGACACCTGCCTTGTCTGCTGGAAGATGGTTGGTCTCTGGCAATAGATTGTTTAGCAAGGTTAGGGAAAATCTTACGGAACAATTTGAAGTTCACTCTTACTAGTTGAGCGAGGAGCTCTTTCTTTCTTTCTTTCTTTCTTTCTTTCTTTCTTTCTCTCTCTCTCTCTCTCTCTCCCTCCCTCCCTCCCTCCCTCTCTCTGTCTCTCTCTCTTTCTTTCTTTCTTTCTTTCTTTCTTTCTTTCTTTCTTTCTTTCTTTCTTTCTTTCTTTCTTTCTTTCTTCTCTCCCTCTCAGCGTGTGCGTCTACCAAACTTACACAGAGAAACCCCATCTCAAATGAGCCGAAACTAAAACAAAACAAAACAAAACAAAAAACAATTGAAATAAAAAGATTATAAACTTCTGCTTTGAACTCATCATGAGCATACGGATGAAACTATGGGCCAGGCTGGACACACACTAAGAGATTCGCCTGCCTCTGCCTCTCAAGTGCTGGAATTTTGTGTTTGCTTGGTTCGGGTTTGGGTGGCTTCCCTAGGTGCTGTGCTGGAAATGGTTGGTCTGGAAATGGTTGGTCTCTAGCAATAGATTGTTTAGCTAGCGAGGCTGGGTAACTGTGCTTTTTGTCGGTGGCTCCGACGTAGAAAATCTTAGGGAACTATTTGGAGTTCGGAAAAGTTTACTTTTGTTACTCCCGTCTCCTTCCCGCCGGCGCTTGCTGCGCGGGCTGTGTGTGCGCTCTGCTGTGGCCCGAAGCTGGCTGCTGCTGTGTGAGTCAGGTGACCTCGGACGAGTTGCGCTGCCCGCGCTGGCCACTCGCTCAAAGCTCACTCACCCTGCCCGGCCTCTGTCCCCTGGTCATCCTCTGAGGCGCTAGCCGCACCGCCCCTGGCAGGCAGGCAGGCAGGCAGGCAGGCAGGCAGGCAGGCAGGCAGGCAGGCAGGCAGGCAGGCAGGCAGGCAGGCAGGCAAGAAGCACCCGCTTCCCCGACACCCCCCCCCCCCCAAGCCCCATCGTGGCCGCTGCTGGGTCGTGGACCCCTAGCCAAGCTCGTGGTTCCCTGCTCAGGGCAGTTTGAACTGCTACCTAGGACTTGGGCTCCTGCTTGGCCTGTACAGGCTAGCTGCTGGATTGCTGATACTTGGATTGCAGTTCTAACAACGAGTACATCCACTGCTGGTTAGAAATGGCGTAGATATTTACATTCGCATTCGCTGACCGTCTACCTCTTAACATGCTGCTTCTCGGTTAGATCTCATCGGTTCAACTTCCGTTCTTTGGCCTTTAAAATAATTCACTACGGAGCCCAGACCGTCCTCGAACTCCTGATCCACCCCCCCCCCGCACCTCCCCCTTCCCGGGGCAGGCATCGCTCTGTCACCGTGCCCGGCTGCATCCTTTCAGATTTTCCCAGACAGCTGGGCGGTGATCGGCGTGTTCTTATCTGTCATCCATTCGATTTTAAGCTTAATGAAGAGAGAGCTTATCTCAAATTTTATAATTAGCTACATAATAAATAACTTGACAAGTATAAATTAAATTAATAAATAATTTTGGGGGGCTCAGCGGTTTGAGAGTACACACATCACCTAAAATAAAAAAGAACTAGAGATATCTTCAAGGCATTGAGAAAAACCTTGTGTCAAGGCATCTACCTTCGGTATGAAAGACAGCCAATACAGGGAGACATCGTCTCAAAATCTTGTGTCAACCCAATCAAGAAACAAAAACAAAACATAGGCCAGGCATGCATGGTAGCGCAAGCAATCAAACAACCAAACAAACAAACTGAAAAAGCATATCGTGCACGACAAACACACGGTCATGCGATCTCTCTCAACCAACAACAACGGAGGAGGTGGGAAAAGAGATGAGATCTGCTTGACACGTGTGTTGTCGTGACGATATGCTTTTCAGTTTTGTTTGTTTGTTTGTTTGATTGCTTGCGGCTACCATGAATGCCTGGCCTATGTTTGTTTTTTATTTCTTGTTTGGTTGACACCAAGATTTTGAGACGATGTCTCCTGTATTGGCTGTCTTTCATACCGGAGTAGCATGCCTTGACACAGGTTTTCTCATGCCTTGAAGATATCTCTAGTTCTTTTTTATTTTAGGTGTGTGTACTCTCAACCGCTGAGCCCCCAAATTTATTTATTAATTTATTTATTACTTGTTCAGTTATTTATTATGTAGCTATTTATAAAATTTGAGATAAGCTCTCTCTTCATAATCTCTCTCTCTCTCTCTCTCTCTCTCTCTGTATGTCTGTGAGAGACAGAGAGACAGACAGACAGACAGACAGACAGAAACAGAGACAGAGAGCTATATTTTAAAATTAAAGAAGGTAATGAATTAAAAACGAACAAGCTTGTTTTTTTGTTTTTGTTTTTGTTTTTGTTTTTTTTTTTTGGTTTTCAGGTTTTCTTTTTCTCTTCAGATAGGGTTGTCTGGAACTCACTCTGGAGACTAGGATGGGCTCAGACCCGGAGGAGGTTGGTTGACTGGCATCTGAGGCCCCAAGTGCTGGAAGTCTGTTTTGTTTGGTTTTCTTTTCCTTTGCAGTAAGTGGTGTCCCTGTGTAGTGCTGGAACTCACTCCGGAGACCGGACTGGACTCTTCCTCTTCTTTTTCCTTTCCTTTTCTTTCTGGTTTGGGTTTTTGTTTGGCATGCAGTGGCTATCCTGCCACTAGCTCTGGAGACCAGTTTGACCTTGAAACAGAGAGAAAGCCTGCTTCTTCTTTTCTGTTGTTGTTTTTGTTTCTTTGTTTGTTTGTTTTTTTTTGTTTTTTGTTTTTTTTTTCTCCTGACCCCGATCCCAAGTCCTGGGTCTGTGCAATGGTGCCGAACCAGTTGGCTGTCAGCCTTCTTGTCTATCCCTCTAGCTTGTTGATGAATTGTTCTTGCTTGGTTGTTGTTTTTCTTTTTTAATATTATTATTTTTTTTAATATTAATCACAGGTTATTTACTTTTTATCCCAGCCGTAGCACCCCCCCACCCCGCCCTAATTTCTTGGTTGATTTTAACTGTATTATTTATATTGTGTGTGTTTTTGTTTTGCCTGCCAACCTGCCTGTCTTCCTGCCAGTATCCTTACAGCCCCAGTTTGTAAGTTTCACATTTAGAGTTAGAATTTGTTCGGAGAGATAAGTAATGTGCAGGCCTGTACTGCCACCACCAGCACAGACTCTAATTCAACGTGTTTGTGTGTGTGTGTGTGTGTGTGTGTGTGTGTGTGTGTGTGTGTTTGCTTGTTTTGTTTATTTATCCATTCATCCATTCTTTTGTTTACTGGTTGTTTTGTTTTTTTCTGCTTTTGTTTTGTTTGTTTGTTTGTTTGTTTGTTTCCAGCCTTGGTAGCCTTGGTTTTGTAGACCAGGCTGGCCTGGAACTCAGAGAGATCCACTTGCCTCTCTCTGACTCCCCGAGTCCTGGGATGACAGTCATGTGCTACCATGCCCGGCCTATGTTTTAATTTCATTTCTTGTTTGGTTGACACAAGTTTTTGGAGACAATGTCTCTCTGTATTGGCTGTCTTTCATACCGAGTAGATGCCTCGGCACAGTTTTTCTCACCCCTTGGAGACTTCTCTAGTTCTTTCTGATTTTTTTTTTTTTTTTTAACTTATTGGTCTTTATTTCATGTGCGTTGATGTGAGGGTGTCAGAAGACCTGGAACTGAAGGCCCTGAGCTGCCATGTAGGGACTGGGAGTTGAGTGTGGGACCTTGAGAAGGAAGACCAGACCATGTGCTCTTAACCACTGAGCCATTTCTCCAGCCCCTGAATTTGTTTGTTTGTTTGTTTATTATTTGTTCGGTTATTTATTATCTAGTTATTTATTTGAGACAAACTCTCTCTCTACATCACTTCTCTCTCTCTCTCTCTCTCTCTTTCTCTCTCTGTATGTCTGTGAGATACAGAGAGCTAGCTATATTTTAAAATTAAATAAGGGAACGAGAAATTAAAAACAAACAAGCTTTGGTTTTTTGTTTGTTTGTTTTGTTTTGTTTTGTTTTAGTTCACATATATTTTTTTCTCTCCAGATATGGGTGGCTGCCCTGCCACTCACTCTGGAGACCAGTCTGGCCTTGAAACAAAGAGAAGGCCTGCTTCTGCTGTTTTTGTTTTCATGCTTTTTGTTTGCTTGTTTGTTTTCTTCTAGGCAGTGAAGCAAGGGTGGGGGGGGGGGGGTAGAAGAGAAAGAAAGACACACATCACACACAGAGATCCCCCCCTCTCTCAAACACACACCAGAGAGAGAGAGAGAGAGAACTAAAGATATGATAAAGAATATAAACCAGAAGAAGAAAAAAAAAAAAAAAGCCTGATTCCTGGAATTAGAGAAATACAAGGAAGACAAGCTGGGTGTGGTGGTACATTCCTTTAGGCCCAGCACCTTGAAGGCAGAGGCAGGCAGATCCCTGGGTTTTAAGCCTGCTTTGCAGATGGTATCCTTTCTCGGGAAACCTTGTTTCACATAACCTAAAAACAAAACAAAACAAAACAAAAAACTAAGTAACTAAGTAAGTGCATGAATAAAATAAACAAATCATAAGGAGTGACTGTCATGGCGTTCTCTTTGTTATTCTCTTTCATGTTATCATTCTGAGGAATGATACATACATTAGTATGTATCCTGACACCATAAACAAGTGTTGTGTGTGTGTGCGCGCGCGCATACTGAGCTTTGGTTAAAAGGCTTTCTTTGCTTTCTGCCAACATTCGACATGATTTCATGGCTAGAAAACCACCCAGCGTGGCCAGAAGTAACATTACCACCGTATCCCACGTGCTTTTGTTTCTAGAAGTGATAAAGCAAATGTTTGGACAGTGCGTTCAGGAGCAGCTGTACATTAGTGTCCCGACATGTTCAAAGATGTGCGTGTGTGAAAACACCTTAAAGAAAAGTTAGGTGTCTTCTTGGAGTTGATTGTTTCTCCCAGAGACAACGTTCGGTCAACTGCTTTAACAAGCTTAGGCAGACAGAAGTACATGTTCTGTACCATTCACGGTGCTTTTAACAAGAGATGTTCTTACGACTTGACTCTCCGGACGCTAACGAGGTTATCGATGTATGACTATTTCCTAAACGGATGTTTGGAAGGTGCAGTTTAATTTAAGATTAAATTGAATGGACAATAGGATAACAAGAAGCTTCGGTTTTTGTTTTGTTTGTATTTTTTTTTTGTGGGGGGGGTGTTTCTTTTTCTCTTCCACAGGGTTTCTTTGATATATGCATGGCTGTGTGGTTTTTAAATTTTAGTTAATTTGTATTTATTTAAAATGTGTATTTATTTGTATGTATTTGTATTCATAAACTCATTTAATTTATTTAATTTCGGAAGAGGTCAGTTCTATACTAGACTACGCTGTCTGTGTACACACAGAAAGATAGAGAGTGTGACAGAGAGACAGAGAGTGTATCAGAGAACTGTATTTTAAAATTAAGTTGAAGGGAAAACTATGTCACCAGAAAGTAAAAACAAAGAAGCTTTTTTTTTCTTTTCTCTGTTTCTCTGAAACAAGCATGGCTGTGTGTGTGTGTGTGTGTGTGTGTGTGTGTGTGTTTAATTTGTGTTTTCAAAGATGCCATGTGGTCAACAGCTGAGCAAATTTAGGAATTTAGCCAAATTAGACTATACCCCTCTTTCCCTCTCTCTCTCCCCAGCCCTGCAAGATTATAAACTTCTGTTTTCAACTCATCATGAGCATACGGATAAAACTATGGGTCAGGCTGGACACACACTAAGAGATTCGCCTGCCTCTGCCTCTCAAGTGCTGGAATTTAAAGTTTACTTTTGTCTCCTTCCCACCGGCGCTTGCTGCGCGGGCTGTGCGCTCTGCTGTGGCCCGAAGCTGGCTGCTGCTGTGTGAGTCAGGTGACCTCGGACGAGTTGCGCTGCCCGCGCTGGCCACTCGCTCAAAGCTCACTCACCCTGCCTGGCCTCTGTCCCCTGGTCATCCTCTGAGGCGCTAGCCGCACCGCCCCCGGCAGGCAGGCAGGCAGGCAGGCAGGCAGGCAGGCAGGCAGGCAGGCAGGCAAGAAGCACCCGCTCCGCCGACCCCCCCCCCCCCCCCCAGGCCCCATCGTGGCCGCTGCTGGGTCGTGGACCCCTAGCCAGGCTCGCGGTTCCCTGCTCAGGGCAGTTTGAACTGCTAGCTAGGACTTGGGCTCCTTTGGAGACTCGAGTCAGGCCTGCTTGGCCTGTACAGGCTAACTGCTGGATTGCTGATACTTGGATTGCAGTTCTAACAACGAGCACATCCACTGCTGGTAGATATTTACATTCGCATTCGCTGACCCTCTACCTCTTAACATGCTGCTTCCCGGTCCTCGAACTCCTGATCCACCCGCCATCCCCCCTTCCCGGGACCGGCATCGCTCTGTCACCGTGCCCGGCTGCATCCTTTCAGATTTTCCCAGAGATGATGGGTTGAATGTGAGGACAGTCTGCTTTACCTGGACTAGGAGTCTGCGTTAACAAGCTTAGGCAGAGAGACAAACATGCTTCTTAGGGAACGATTTGTGAACCTCCAAATGCCGAGCACCAATGCAGAGCACAAATGCAGAGACACCCACGCACGCACGCACGCACGCACGCACACACACACACACACACACACACACACACACACACACACACACAGAGAGAGACAGAGACAGAGATATAGTCGTATTTTATGTGCGTTAGTGTGAAGGTGTCAGATCCCTTGGAACTTGTGAGCTGCCGTGTGGGTCCTGGGAATTGAACCCGGGTCCGCTCGGAAGAGCCGACAGACAGTGCTCTTAAGCACGGAGTCATCTCTCCAGGCCCTGAAAGATGAAACGTTAACCCAAAAGTTTTTCCCTTTCCTTTTCGTCGGGTCGTCTTTCTGCGTTTAAGTGATCGTGTGCGTGCGTGGACCACTTCATCTTCTCCATGTCTAGCGATTGCGAGTTTCATCGAGTTTAGTGATACCTTTTCTTATTTTTTATTTTTTGATTTTTAAAAGATTGATTTATTTTATGCATACGAGTGTTGTATCTGCATTTACATCTGCCAGAAGAGGGAATCGGTTCACCTGATAGATGGTTTGTGAGCCACCATGTGGTC
Organism: Meriones unguiculatus; assembly: GCF_030254825.1. Taxonomy (NCBI): domain Eukaryota; kingdom Metazoa; phylum Chordata; class Mammalia; order Rodentia; family Muridae; genus Meriones; species Meriones unguiculatus. The sequence goes on from NW_026843716.1 coordinate 20,511, forward strand.
CCAAGAGTCATTTTTTCCCTTTCTTTTTTCATCGTGTCATCTTTCTGTGTAATGGACCGTGTGCGTGGACCCCTTGATCTTCTCCATCTCTAGCGACTGACGTGGAGTTGAGTACTCTAGGCTGCTAGCACCTGTGATGTCTTTTTATTTTTTAATTTTTTTTAAAGATTTATTTACTTTGGGTATACGAGTGTTGTATCTGCATTTATATCTGCCAGAAGAGGGAATCGGTTCACCTTCTAGACGTATCACTTTTCTGTTTTCTTCTCAACTGAGTTCAGAAACGCGGTTCCATATTTTCCTGTACTTAGTTCGCCACGCTGTGCTATGCCTTTCCGTTCTTACCTTGGAGAGACGTTTTATGTGTTCTTCTGTACTATGCCAGATAGATAGATAGATAGATCACTTTTCTGTTTCTTCTCAGCATAGCTCAGAAACACTGTTACATACTTTCCTGGACTTTGTTCGAAACGCTGTGCTTTGACTTTCTGTTCTTACCTTGAAAACACATTCATGCGCTCTTCTCTACTAAGCTAGATATAGCACTTTTCTGCTTTCTCTGTCTGTGAGAGACAGAGAGTTAGCTATATTTTAAGATTAAACAAGGTAACGAGAAATTAAAAGCAAATCAAGCTCTCTCTCTCTCTCTCTCTCTCTCTCTCTCTCTCTCTCTCTCTCTCTCGATAGGGTTTCTTTGTTACAGGCGTGGCTGTCCTGCCACTGGTTCTGGAGACCAGTCTGGCCCTGAAACAAAGATAAGGCCTGCTTCTGCTTTTGTTGTTGCTGTTGTTTGTTTTCAAGCTCTTTGTTTTTTTTTTTTTTTTTTTTTTAATTCTAGGCAGTGAAGCAAGGGTGGGGGGAGAGAAGGGAAAGAAAGACACACATCACACACAGAGATCCCCTCTCTCTCTCTCTGTCTCTCTCTCTCTCTCTCTCTCAAACGCGCACCACAGAGGAGAGAGAGAGAGAGAGAGAGAGAGAGAGAGAGAGAGAGAGAGTCTTTTGTAAATTGAACTAAATATACGATAAAGAGTATAAACCAGAAGAAGAAGAAAAAGATGTCTTCCTGGAATTAGAGAAATACAAGGAAGAGAAGCTGGGTGTGGTGGTGCATTCCTTTAGGCAGGCCAAGCACCCTGAAGGCAGAGGCAGGCAGATCCCTGGGTTTTAAGCCTGCTTTGCAGATGGTATCCTTTCTCGGGAAACCTTGTTTCAAAAAAACTAAGTAACTAAGTAACCGAGTAAGTGCATGAATAAAATAAACGAATCATGAGGAGTGAATGGCGTGGAGCTCTCTTTGTTATTCTCTTTCCTTTTCATCCTGATACGTGGCTGTATTCACTCTGCTTTCACCCAGGACTGAGTGATTTCATCCATGCAAGACACCTAACAAGTTCACTGAGGTATCCGGACACCCCAAACAAGTGTTTTGTGTGCATACTGAGCTTTGGTTAAAAGGCTCTCTTCGCTTTCTGCCGACATTCAGCGTGATTCATTGCTAGAAAAAAACCACCCACCGTGGCCAGGAGTAACATTGCCACCGTATCCCACGTGCTTTGGTTTCTATAAGTGATAATATAACAAATGTTTGGAAAGTGCGTTCGGGAGCAGCTGTACAATAGTGTACTGACATGTTCAAAGATGTGTGTGTGTGTGTGTGTGTGTGTGTGTTTGTGTGTGTGTGTGTGAGTGAAAACACCTTAAAGAAAAGTTAGGTGTCTTCTTGGAGTTGATCGTTTCTCGCAGAAACGTTAACACGCTTAGAAAAGACGAAAGGACATATTCTTTAGCATTCACGGTGCTTTCAACAAGAGATGTTCTCACGACTCTCCGGAAGCTAACGAGGTTATCGATGCGTGAATATTTATTAAACAGATGTTTGGAAAGTGTTCGTGTCCTCTCTCTCTCTCTCTCTCTCTCTCTCTCTCTCTCTCTCTCTCTCAATCTCAATCTCTCTGTCTCTCTCTGTTTCTCTCTATCTGTTTCTCTGTGTATGTGTGTCTGTGAGAGACACAGAGACAGACAGACAAAGAGAGAGAGAGACAGAGAGTCAGAGAACTATAATTTAACATTAAATTGAACGGACAATAAGATAATAAAAAAACTAAAAACAAAGAAGCTCTGGATTTTTTTGGGGGTTTGGGTTTGTTTCTGTTTTTTTTTTTTTTTTTTTTTTGGTGGGGGGGTTTCTTTTCCTCTTCACACAGGGTTTCCTTGATACATGCATGGCTGTGTGTTTTGTTTTGTTCTTTTCTTTTTTAATTGATTTAATTCGTATTTTATGTGCGTTAGTGTGAGGGTGCCAGATCCCTTGGAACTGGCGTTATAGGCACTTGTGAGCTGCCATGTGGGTCCTGGGAATTGAACCGGGGTCCGTTCGGAGGAGCCGACAGCGCTCTCCAGGAGCCATCTCTCCAGGCCCTGAAAGATGAAACGTTAAACCCAAAAGTTTTTCCCTTTCCTTTTCGTCGAGTCGTCTTTCTGCGTTTAAGCGATCGTGTGCGTGGACCACTTCATCTTCTCCATCTCTAGCGATTGCGAGTCTCATCGAGTTTAGTACTCTAGGCTGCTAGCACCCGTGACACCTTTTTTTTTTTTTAATTTTTAAAAGATTGATTTATTTTATGTATACGAGTGTTGTATCTGCATTTACATCTGCCAGAAGAGGGAATCGGTTCACCTGATAGGTGGTTGTGAGCCACCATGTGGTCGTTCGCTGGGAGTTGAACTCATGACCTTTGGAAGAGCTGAGCCATCTCTCCGGCCCCGCATGCATCTGTGATGATAGCTTAGAGTTTGTCCAGGCTCTTATGGCCTTTAGAGCTTTTGCAGTTCCGCTAGGTCTACCCTTTATAGGTTGATCCGTCTTTTCCCCTTGCAGCTTTTAATAGGCTTTCTTGGCTTCTGTAGGTTTACTGTTTTGGCTAGTACAACGCCAAGGGAATTTTCTTTTCTGGTCTAGTCTATTTGGTATTCTGTGTGCTTCTTTTGCTTTGAAAAGCCTCTTCGGTAGGTTAAGGACATTCTCTTCTATAATTTATCTGTTTTTGAAAATATTCTTTGTATTTTTTCAATATCCTTGATTTATTGGCTGTTTCATAACTGGATTTTCTATTTGTTTCCTTGTTTCTTTCTTTCTTTCTTTCTTTCTTTCTTCTTTAACATTTTCTTTGAGCAATGTATCTATTCTTTCTATGATATACCTTCAATGCCTGAGATTCTCTAATTCCATCTGTTGTAATCTGTTAGCCAGGTTTGCCTCTGAAGTTTCTATTTGAGTCCCCTACCCTTTTGTTTTGTTTTCCCACTTTCGGAAATTCCCTCGGTTTAGGTTCTCTTTATCTACTCTGTTTTATTTTTCAGGTGTTTGATTCATTTCCCTCCACAGTCTGTGGTTTCACAGATTTCTTGAAAGGCTCTCTTAATGTTCTCTTTTAGGAAGGACCTCTATCATATTTGTAAAGGCTATCTTAAGGAAGGTCTTTCTTCTTGTGCTTCGCTGTTGACGGGCTCTAGCGGAGACATATTGCCCTGGCTGGCATTGGTGGTGTAGGCATCTAGGATTGGGAAGACTGTAATTCTAGGTGGTGCTGATAGCTGATATCTGGTTTTATCTTTGTCGTTTGATCTTTGTTTTCTGTTTTCTCTCTGGCTTTTAGGAGCATGTAGAGGTTGTGTGTCTTCTGGTAGAAAACTGGGTGTAAAAACCAGGTAAAATGAGGCAGAGAGAGAGAGAGAGAGAGAGAGAGAGAGAGAGAGAGAGAGAGACTAGAAAGGCCACAGCAGAACGTCAGATACAGAGCTAGGGATGAGACTGGGGGACTGACTGGACTTGGAGGAATGAGGGGAAGGTGAAGATTTTCAATTAGCCTACTTAATTCCATGGTCTGAGTGTTTCAGTTTGCTATTTAGTGCTTATATATATGAACAGGAAGAAATTATGTATTATTTTGGTCTTCTGTAGTAGTATTAACAAGGCGTGACTGGAGCAAAGCAAGACTTGTTTTACACACACACACACACACACACACACATATGTATATATATATATATGTTAATGAAAGATAAAGCAGGGGGCTGGAGCGATGGCCCAGTGGTTAAGAGCACTGCCTGCTCTTCCACAGGATCCAGGTTCAATTCCCAGCACCCACATGGCAGCTCACAACTGTCTGTAATGCCAGTTCCACGGCATCTGACACCCTCACCCTAATGCACATAAAATAAAAATTAAATAAATTATTAAAAAAAATAGAAAGATAAAGGAGAAACATAGTCTCCTTAAATGGAGACTGTAAGAATGATTGTTTTTAGGAATTTTCTTTTCTGATATGCCCTCCAGCTTACTAGAGGCAACAGACTGGTCGAGGTCACATCTCGTATTGTCTCGACGACCCACCCCAAAGACCACCGAGGAGCCGATTCCGACGACGCAGGCGAAGTAGGGTCTTTTTAATGACCAGCTGGAGCTGGGGGGGGGGGGCGCCCCTCACACTCACCGATGCAGCAGTTGAGAGTAGAGCCCCGAGCTCAAGGGGAGGAGGGTTTCTGTTTAGTATTACAGCAAGGTGTGGGAAAATTTTAGGATTGATTGGTACTTACTTAGGCATCATCGGGTGTCCCGGGGAAAATGTTTGTGGGGGGGGGGGGCGCCCAGGCAAAACCGTAATTGTTTTACTCATCCTCTTGTAAAGAACACCTGGGTTAAGTCCCAGGTTATTCGCTGAGTAGCCGTTGCTAGGGGTGATGGTTAAATATTACTGGGCTTTCTCCAGGCGAATCCTTGGGCGGGGGAGGACTCCATAGTCTTAGTTTTGGAATCGGTGACCTATGGCCTAGTTCCCGCTCTGCCTCCCAAGTGCTGGAATTCAGTTTTGTTGGTTTGTTTGTTTGTTTTTGTGTGGTGTGTGTGTTTTCTGTGCAGTCAAGGCCTTCTCTGTGTAGTCCTGGTGAACTCACACTGGAGACCGGGCTGGGCCTTTCGTCTTTTTTTTTTTTTTTTTTCCCCCTTTCCTGTTTTTCTTTTATTCTTTTTAAAGACAGGGAGTTGTTTTTCTTTTCTTGCACTAAGGGTACTGTGTAGATTAGGAGTTGCACGCACGCGCATATTCGGTCCAGATCCTGGTCCCGTGGGTGGGCAGGCTAGTCAACCTAGAACGAAAATGGGCCTTGGAGAGTATGGCACATGGCTGCCGCCATAGTGGCGGAGGTCAGGATCCGTGACGGCTGCCGTCTTCGTGGACAATCGTGAAACAGGAGATTACGTGGTTCCCCGCTCAGGGTAGTTCAACTCTACCCGGGACTTGGGAGACTTGAGCCCGATAATCCGGTTTAATCTTAACGGGGCCTGCTTAGTCACATTGTTACGTGATTGGAATCACATTAGATTTGGTTTAATTTTATCTGGTAGCCAGCAAGCCTCAGCGATCTGGACACATGAGGGGAAAGGGAAGCCCTGGCCTAGGGTGCTTCAAAGGCCCCTGGGCACCATCCTTTCGGTACCACATAAACAAACGTGGGGGTGCTGGCCATGCCTGTGATCCCAGCACCCGGGAGCTGGAAAGAGAAGGATCCGAAGAACATCTCCGGCAACATCGCAAGTAATAGTCATCCTGGACAAAAAGAGACCTTCCTCTGAAGTAGTTACTTTTTATTTTTTCTTTATTAATTTTTTTTTTTTCCCCTGACAAACGTGCGAACGTGTAAAACCAAGCAAAATATAAAGCGAAGTCCTGGAGATAAAACAAAACAAAACAAAAAAACAAAAACGGAAATTTTAATTACTCCACTACTATTTTAATCAGCTCTAACTGTGTATTTAGTCCGAGAATGAACAACGGAGGTGGGGGGGGGGGGCGGGGGGTTGGGGGGGGGGGAAGCTTGTGGCGGTGGTGGCGGCCACAAGCGGCGGCGAGGCGGTTTGGTTTGGTGTGTTTGTTTTGTAAAAGGAGGCCTAACTGGCATGGAACTGAGGCCGCCTCTTCTTACCTCCCCCACATCGAGGTGGGATGTCACCTTCCCCTAATTGTGCCAGTCACAGACTTGCCGCTTTTACTGGAAACCCCTCCCCCCCCCCCCCCCCCCCCCACTTAGAGACCGAGCGTAAGATTTCGCCTTGTTTGCACAGCTTCCCGTCCTACTTTCGTTTTGGCTGCCTGAGGGATCCGCCCGAGGAGAACAGCCCGCGTTTGCTTTGTTCGGGCGGGACAACGGCCACCGTTTGTGTCACTCTGGTGGTGGGTACAGCTGCTCTGCTGTGCTTCTGCTGTGCTTGCGTGTCCGCCAGAGCTAGGCAGGACCCCACCGGAGCCCCGGAGTGCTGGCTGTGCGGCTAGTGAGCGATCTGTGAGTGTGTTGCTGCTGCCTTGGACGATCGAGATGGTGGTCGGGTGACACCTAGCGGTGACAATTTTCTGTAACGCGCCCGGTTCCCGGTGGATGACAAGGACAGCAGATTGCCTGCTACGAGCCAGACAGGGTGACGAGAGCCCCGGCGAGCAGGCGGCTGCGTCCCGGGGGTTGTGTCGTGTTTCAGAACGCTCTGAGTATACAGTGTTGGACCCGGAGAGTACTGGCGGAGGTGACAGGTGACAGTGGTGTCCCAAAGCGAGTATGTGGGGAGGGAGGCTTAGGCAGGTCGACCAGAAGGCTTATAGCTGTCGCCTCCGGGGCGACCCAGGCTCGTTTTTGAATTGGAGAGCCTGGCGGCCGGCCTCTGGATCCCAGGAGCGAGAGGATGCTGTGTCTCCGGCCTAACTGGACGACTGTCCCCGGCCCGACTCTGACTCCGCGGAGCCTCGGAGTCCCCCCCCCCCCCCTTCCGCCTTCTCTCCAAGAGTCCTCCGTCCCCAGCGGAGGGACTCTGGACCCCGTGCCCGAGAGGATGCTGTGTCTCCGGCCTAACTGGACGACTGTCCCCGGCCCGACTCTTGACTCCGCGGAGCCTCGGAGTCCCCCCCCACCTTCCGCCTTCTCTCCAAGAGTCCTCCGTCCCCAGCGGAGGGACTCTGGACCCCGTGCCCGAGAGGATGCTGTGTCTCCGGCCTAACTGGACGACTGTCCCCGACCCGACTCTTGACTCCGCGGAGCCTCGGAGTCCCCCCCCCCCCCCCTTCCGCCTTCTCTCCAAGAGTCCTCCGTCCCCAGCGGAGGGACTCTGGACCCCGTGCCCGAGAGGATGCTGTGTCTCCGGCCTAACTGGACGACTGTCCCCGTCCCGACTCCGAATCCGCGGAGCCTCGGAGCCCCTCCCCCCCCCCCCCCCGCCTCCTTTACTCTACGAGCGCTGCGTTCCCGGCGTCCTGTAGGTCCCTTGCTGGGTGCTTGTCTTTCAGTCATGTTCCTCTCGCTCTCAAGTTTATGAGGTCGACCAGTTGTTCCTTTGAGGTCCGGTTCTCTTGTTTATGGGGACATTTTGGGGACATTTCAACGGGCATGACCTCCAGGAATTCCCTTTGGTTCGTGACTTACTCCCCGTCTCTTTGGCTCATGACTTATGTCTTTGTGATCTGTCCATCTTGTACCTGGAGATATATGCTGACACGCTGTCCTTTGGTCATACTCTTGTAAAGGACGATGGCCTTCTCGGGTTGCTGTCTTCCCCCAAGGCTGCTGGGTTGTTTTGTCTCTTGCTCTCTGGGGCATTGCAGTTTCCTGAGGCCGCCTGGGCGACTCGTCACTGGCTGCCGTTTGCTGTGTTTGCGTGTCAGGCTTTTCCCGCTGTCGTGGTTGTCGTCGCCCTTTACCGTTTGGAGTGGCTGGGCCTGTGGGCCAGGGGGACTGATGGCTTTTGTGTGGCCCCCCTCGGTGCTTTTTTTTTTTTTTTTTTTTTTTTTTTCTCTCCCTGCAGAGTTCCCGAATCTCTTGTGGGCTATGTCGATTTGTGGCCCGTTCCCCACTGCCACTGTGCCTCCCGAGTGCACTTTTTTTTTTTTTTTTTTTTTTTTTAATTTTTTTTTTTTTTTTTTTTTCTTCCTCTGCCAAATCTGCCCGCTGGGTTCCCGAGTCTCTGTGGGCTGTGCTGCTGGTTTGTGGCCCGGTCTCCTCTGCCACTGTGCCTCCCGAGTGCACTTTTTTTTTTTTTTTTTTTTTTTTTTTTGGTGGCAGCTTCCCCGGCCACCTCTGGTGTGCGTGCTCTTCCCCCGTACGTACGCTCGCTTGTTGGCTTTGCCCGTGTGTGATCCTCGGTCGTTGCCTTCCCGAAGGCGGCTTCGCTTTGTTTCCAACCCCTCTCTCGTTCCTGGTTGATCGATGTGGTTCTCTCGTGCCGTCTTCGGGCCGGGGCCTAAGCCGCGCCAGGCGAGGGACGGACATTCATGGCGAATGGCCATTCATTGTGAATGGCGCCCGCTCCTCTCGTTCTGCCAGCGGGCCCTTCGTCTCTCCTCCCCACCCGCCCGTGGTGGTGTGTGGAAGGCAAGGGTGCGGTTGCCCGGCCTGAGCCCCGTGCCCGCGCACTCGTTGCTGCAGTGCGTGGGGCTCCGTGTGGGTTCGTTTTGCCCGTGTGGCCCCTTGAGCCCCCTTCCCCGGGCCGGGGGAGGGTGGCTCATCTGCGGCGTCGCGTGCCGCTCCCGGTCGGTGTGCGCGCGCCTCGTTCTTTGCGATCCTCGCGGTGCCCCTGGAGCGTCCCAGGACTTCGAGGTGCCCGCTTCTGAGCGGCGGTGGCGTTTCCCGTTCCCTCTGGCGCCTCCTGTGCTCGGCTTTGCTTGCTTGCGGCGTGCGTGGCTTGTTCCCGTTGTTTGCCGTCCCTCTTGTGGGTCCGTGCCCGCTCCGCTGGTGCGGGAGACACGGTAGAGGAGAAGGAGGAGGGGGGGTCGAGTGTAATGACCCAAAGGCCGGTGAGAGGCTCCTTGGGGTGCCCGTTTCCGAGAGGGGGGGCCCCTCGTCGGGTGAGCGTCCACCGCGTCGTTGCGTGCCGTGTGCCCTCGGCGTGTCCCGGGAGGCGGGCCATAACGCAGACCCCCCGCGTGCGTGTCTTCCCCCCGTTGCTCGACGGAGGTCGAGTTGTGTGAGCGTCACGCCCGCACGCACGTCGTTTCTCCGGCTGGCCGCGGCCGGGGGTGCTTGGTCGGGTTGGGTATGCCCCGCCCTCGGTGAGAAAGCGTTCCTTCTCTAGCTATCCGGGGAGAAGAAAGGGCGTGTGCTGTGTTCCGGTGGGGCTTCTCCCGAATGGCCTCCGGCCGGCTGCCCGCCCTGACCGCCTTTCTGTGCGCGTAGCTTCGGCCTGGCCTCCGGCTTCTTCCGGGGGCTTTGTTCTCTCGCCTACCGCGGCCCGCGCCTCCTCGCTCCGAGTCCGGGGAGGGATCACGCGGGGCAAGAGCTCGGCGTCATGCCGGCGTCGCGGAGTGTTGGGTTCTCGTGGCGGAGGTTGGCGGTAGCGGTGGTGGAAGGGCCGCGTGTGCACCCCCGCGCGCGCGCGGTCTGCCCCATCCCATCCCCGTGGGGCGCCGCGGGACGGGTAGCGGAAGGGCGGTGGTGGGCTCCCGGTCCCACC
>NW_026843717.1:0-15000 GCF_030254825.1 Meriones unguiculatus
AGACTGAGAGACAGACAGACAGACAGACAGACAGAAACAGAGACAGAGAGCTATATTTTAAAATTAAAGAAGGTAATGAATTAAAAACGAACAAGCTTGTTTTTTTGTTTTTGTTTTTGTTTTTGTTTTTTTTTTTGGTTTTCAGGTTTTCTTTTTCTCTTCAGATAGGGTTGTCTGGAACTCACTCTGGAGACTAGGATGGGCTCAGACCCGGAGGAGGTTGGTTGACTGGCATCTGAGGCCCCAAGTGCTGGAAGTCTGTTTTGTTTGGTTTTCTTTTCCTTTGCAGTAAGTGGTGTCCCTGTGTAGTGCTGGAACTCACTCCGGAGACCGGACTGGACTCTTCCTCTTCTTTTTCCTTTCCTTTTCTTTCTGGTTTGGGTTTTTGTTTGGCATGCAGTGGCTATCCTGCCACTAGCTCTGGAGACCAGTTTGACCTTGAAACAGAGAGAAAGCCTGCTTCTTCTTTTCTGTTGTTGTTTTTGTTTCTTTGTTTGTTTGTTTTTTTTTGTTTTTTGTTTTTTTTTTCTCCTGACCCCGATCCCAAGTCCTGGGTCTGTGCAATGGTGCCGAACCAGTTGGCTGTCAGCCTTCTTGTCTATCCCTCTAGCTTGTTGATGAATTGTTCTTGCTTGGTTGTTGTTTTTCTTTTTTAATATTATTATTTTTTTTAATATTAATCACAGGTTATTTACTTTTTATCCCAGCCGTAGCACCCCCCCACCCCGCCCTAATTTCTTGGTTGATTTTAACTGTATTATTTATATTGTGTGTGTTTTTGTTTTGCCTGCCAACCTGCCTGTCTTCCTGCCAGTATCCTTACAGCCCCAGTTTGTAAGTTTCACATTTAGAGTTAGAATTTGTTCGGAGAGATAAGTAATGTGCAGGCCTGTACTGCCACCACCAGCACAGACTCTAATTCAACGTGTTTGTGTGTGTGTGTGTGTGTGTGTGTGTGTGTGTGTGTGTGTGTTTGCTTGTTTTGTTTATTTATCCATTCATCCATTCTTTTGTTTACTGGTTGTTTTGTTTTTTTCTGCTTTTGTTTTGTTTGTTTGTTTGTTTGTTTGTTTCCAGCCTTGGTAGCCTTGGTTTTGTAGACCAGGCTGGCCTGGAACTCAGAGAGATCCACTTGCCTCTCTCTGACTCCCCGAGTCCTGGGATGACAGTCATGTGCTACCATGCCCGGCCTATGTTTTAATTTCATTTCTTGTTTGGTTGACACAAGTTTTTGGAGACAATGTCTCTCTGTATTGGCTGTCTTTCATACCGAGTAGATGCCTCGGCACAGTTTTTCTCACCCCTTGGAGACTTCTCTAGTTCTTTCTGATTTTTTTTTTTTTTTTTAACTTATTGGTCTTTATTTCATGTGCGTTGATGTGAGGGTGTCAGAAGACCTGGAACTGAAGGCCCTGAGCTGCCATGTAGGGACTGGGAGTTGAGTGTGGGACCTTGAGAAGGAAGACCAGACCATGTGCTCTTAACCACTGAGCCATTTCTCCAGCCCCTGAATTTGTTTGTTTGTTTGTTTATTATTTGTTCGGTTATTTATTATCTAGTTATTTATTTGAGACAAACTCTCTCTCTACATCACTTCTCTCTCTCTCTCTCTCTCTCTTTCTCTCTCTGTATGTCTGTGAGATACAGAGAGCTAGCTATATTTTAAAATTAAATAAGGGAACGAGAAATTAAAAACAAACAAGCTTTGGTTTTTTGTTTGTTTGTTTTGTTTTGTTTTGTTTTAGTTCACATATATTTTTTTCTCTCCAGATATGGGTGGCTGCCCTGCCACTCACTCTGGAGACCAGTCTGGCCTTGAAACAAAGAGAAGGCCTGCTTCTGCTGTTTTTGTTTTCATGCTTTTTGTTTGCTTGTTTGTTTTCTTCTAGGCAGTGAAGCAAGGGTGGGGGGGGGGGGTAGAAGAGAAAGAAAGACACACATCACACACAGAGATCCCCCCCCTCTCTCAAACACACACCAGAGAGAGAGAGAGAGAGAACTAAAGATATGATAAAGAATATAAACCAGAAGAAGAAAAAAAAAAAAAAAGCCTGATTCCTGGAATTAGAGAAATACAAGGAAGACAAGCTGGGTGTGGTGGTACATTCCTTTAGGCCCAGCACCTTGAAGGCAGAGGCAGGCAGATCCCTGGGTTTTAAGCCTGCTTTGCAGATGGTATCCTTTCTCGGGAAACCTTGTTTCACATAACCTAAAAACAAAACAAAACAAAACAAAAAACTAAGTAACTAAGTAAGTGCATGAATAAAATAAACAAATCATAAGGAGTGACTGTCATGGCGTTCTCTTTGTTATTCTCTTTCATGTTATCATTCTGAGGAATGATACATACATTAGTATGTATCCTGACACCATAAACAAGTGTTGTGTGTGTGTGCGCGCGCGCATACTGAGCTTTGGTTAAAAGGCTTTCTTTGCTTTCTGCCAACATTCGACATGATTTCATGGCTAGAAAACCACCCAGCGTGGCCAGAAGTAACATTACCACCGTATCCCACGTGCTTTTGTTTCTAGAAGTGATAAAGCAAATGTTTGGACAGTGCGTTCAGGAGCAGCTGTACATTAGTGTCCCGACATGTTCAAAGATGTGCGTGTGTGAAAACACCTTAAAGAAAAGTTAGGTGTCTTCTTGGAGTTGATTGTTTCTCCCAGAGACAACGTTCGGTCAACTGCTTTAACAAGCTTAGGCAGACAGAAGTACATGTTCTGTACCATTCACGGTGCTTTTAACAAGAGATGTTCTTACGACTTGACTCTCCGGACGCTAACGAGGTTATCGATGTATGACTATTTCCTAAACGGATGTTTGGAAGGTGCAGTTTAATTTAAGATTAAATTGAATGGACAATAGGATAACAAGAAGCTTCGGTTTTTGTTTTGTTTGTATTTTTTTTTTGTGGGGGGGGTGTTTCTTTTTCTCTTCCACAGGGTTTCTTTGATATATGCATGGCTGTGTGGTTTTTAAATTTTAGTTAATTTGTATTTATTTAAAATGTGTATTTATTTGTATGTATTTGTATTCATAAACTCATTTAATTTATTTAATTTCGGAAGAGGTCAGTTCTATACTAGACTACGCTGTCTGTGTACACACAGAAAGATAGAGAGTGTGACAGAGAGACAGAGAGTGTATCAGAGAACTGTATTTTAAAATTAAGTTGAAGGGAAAACTATGTCACCAGAAAGTAAAAACAAAGAAGCTTTTTTTTTCTTTTCTCTGTTTCTCTGAAACAAGCATGGCTGTGTGTGTGTGTGTGTGTGTGTGTGTGTGTGTGTTTAATTTGTGTTTTCAAAGATGCCATGTGGTCAACAGCTGAGCAAATTTAGGAATTTAGCCAAATTAGACTATACCCCTCTTTCCCTCTCTCTCTCCCCAGCCCTGCAAGATTATAAACTTCTGTTTTCAACTCATCATGAGCATACGGATAAAACTATGGGTCAGGCTGGACACACACTAAGAGATTCGCCTGCCTCTGCCTCTCAAGTGCTGGAATTTAAAGTTTACTTTTGTCTCCTTCCCACCGGCGCTTGCTGCGCGGGCTGTGCGCTCTGCTGTGGCCCGAAGCTGGCTGCTGCTGTGTGAGTCAGGTGACCTCGGACGAGTTGCGCTGCCCGCGCTGGCCACTCGCTCAAAGCTCACTCACCCTGCCTGGCCTCTGTCCCCTGGTCATCCTCTGAGGCGCTAGCCGCACCGCCCCCGGCAGGCAGGCAGGCAGGCAGGCAGGCAGGCAGGCAGGCAGGCAGGCAGGCAGGCAAGAAGCACCCGCTCCGCCGACCCCCCCCCCCCCCCCCAGGCCCCATCGTGGCCGCTGCTGGGTCGTGGACCCCTAGCCAGGCTCGCGGTTCCCTGCTCAGGGCAGTTTGAACTGCTAGCTAGGACTTGGGCTCCTTTGGAGACTCGAGTCAGGCCTGCTTGGCCTGTACAGGCTAACTGCTGGATTGCTGATACTTGGATTGCAGTTCTAACAACGAGCACATCCACTGCTGGTAGATATTTACATTCGCATTCGCTGACCCTCTACCTCTTAACATGCTGCTTCCCGGTCCTCGAACTCCTGATCCACCCGCCATCCCCCCTTCCCGGGACCGGCATCGCTCTGTCACCGTGCCCGGCTGCATCCTTTCAGATTTTCCCAGAGATGATGGGTTGAATGTGAGGACAGTCTGCTTTACCTGGACTAGGAGTCTGCGTTAACAAGCTTAGGCAGAGAGACAAACATGCTTCTTAGGGAACGATTTGTGAACCTCCAAATGCCGAGCACCAATGCAGAGCACAAATGCAGAGACACCCACGCACGCACGCACGCACGCACGCACACACACACACACACACACACACACACACACACACACACACACAGAGAGAGACAGAGACAGAGATATAGTCGTATTTTATGTGCGTTAGTGTGAAGGTGTCAGATCCCTTGGAACTTGTGAGCTGCCGTGTGGGTCCTGGGAATTGAACCCGGGTCCGCTCGGAAGAGCCGACAGACAGTGCTCTTAAGCACGGAGTCATCTCTCCAGGCCCTGAAAGATGAAACGTTAACCCAAAAGTTTTTCCCTTTCCTTTTCGTCGGGTCGTCTTTCTGCGTTTAAGTGATCGTGTGCGTGCGTGGACCACTTCATCTTCTCCATGTCTAGCGATTGCGAGTTTCATCGAGTTTAGTGATACCTTTTCTTATTTTTTATTTTTTGATTTTTAAAAGATTGATTTATTTTATGCATACGAGTGTTGTATCTGCATTTACATCTGCCAGAAGAGGGAATCGGTTCACCTGATAGATGGTTTGTGAGCCACCATGTGGTCCCAAGAGTCATTTTTTCCCTTTCTTTTTTCATCGTGTCATCTTTCTGTGTAATGGACCGTGTGCGTGGACCCCTTGATCTTCTCCATCTCTAGCGACTGACGTGGAGTTGAGTACTCTAGGCTGCTAGCACCTGTGATGTCTTTTTATTTTTTAATTTTTTTTAAAGATTTATTTACTTTGGGTATACGAGTGTTGTATCTGCATTTATATCTGCCAGAAGAGGGAATCGGTTCACCTTCTAGACGTATCACTTTTCTGTTTTCTTCTCAACTGAGTTCAGAAACGCGGTTCCATATTTTCCTGTACTTAGTTCGCCACGCTGTGCTATGCCTTTCCGTTCTTACCTTGGAGAGACGTTTTATGTGTTCTTCTGTACTATGCCAGATAGATAGATAGATAGATCACTTTTCTGTTTCTTCTCAGCATAGCTCAGAAACACTGTTACATACTTTCCTGGACTTTGTTCGAAACGCTGTGCTTTGACTTTCTGTTCTTACCTTGAAAACACATTCATGCGCTCTTCTCTACTAAGCTAGATATAGCACTTTTCTGCTTTCTCTGTCTGTGAGAGACAGAGAGTTAGCTATATTTTAAGATTAAACAAGGTAACGAGAAATTAAAAGCAAATCAAGCTTCTCTCTCTCTCTCTCTCTCTCTCTCTCTCTCTCTCTCTCTCTCTCTCTCGATAGGGTTTCTTTGTTACAGGCGTGGCTGTCCTGCCACTGGTTCTGGAGACCAGTCTGGCCCTGAAACAAAGATAAGGCCTGCTTCTGCTTTTGTTGTTGCTGTTGTTTGTTTTCAAGCTCTTTGTTTTTTTTTTTTTTTTTTTTTTAATTCTAGGCAGTGAAGCAAGGGTGGGGGGAGAGAAGGGAAAGAAAGACACACATCACACACAGAGATCCCCTCTCTCTCTCTCTGTCTCTCTCTCTCTCTCTCTCTCAAACGCGCACCACAGAGGAGAGAGAGAGAGAGAGAGAGAGAGAGAGAGAGAGAGAGAGAGTCTTTTGTAAATTGAACTAAATATACGATAAAGAGTATAAACCAGAAGAAGAAGAAAAAGATGTCTTCCTGGAATTAGAGAAATACAAGGAAGAGAAGCTGGGTGTGGTGGTGCATTCCTTTAGGCAGGCCAAGCACCCTGAAGGCAGAGGCAGGCAGATCCCTGGGTTTTAAGCCTGCTTTGCAGATGGTATCCTTTCTCGGGAAACCTTGTTTCAAAAAAACTAAGTAACTAAGTAACCGAGTAAGTGCATGAATAAAATAAACGAATCATGAGGAGTGAATGGCGTGGAGCTCTCTTTGTTATTCTCTTTCCTTTTCATCCTGATACGTGGCTGTATTCACTCTGCTTTCACCCAGGACTGAGTGATTTCATCCATGCAAGACACCTAACAAGTTCACTGAGGTATCCGGACACCCCAAACAAGTGTTTTGTGTGCATACTGAGCTTTGGTTAAAAGGCTCTCTTCGCTTTCTGCCGACATTCAGCGTGATTCATTGCTAGAAAAAAACCACCCACCGTGGCCAGGAGTAACATTGCCACCGTATCCCACGTGCTTTGGTTTCTATAAGTGATAATATAACAAATGTTTGGAAAGTGCGTTCGGGAGCAGCTGTACAATAGTGTACTGACATGTTCAAAGATGTGTGTGTGTGTGTGTGTGTGTGTGTGTTTGTGTGTGTGTGTGTGAGTGAAAACACCTTAAAGAAAAGTTAGGTGTCTTCTTGGAGTTGATCGTTTCTCGCAGAAACGTTAACACGCTTAGAAAAGACGAAAGGACATATTCTTTAGCATTCACGGTGCTTTCAACAAGAGATGTTCTCACGACTCTCCGGAAGCTAACGAGGTTATCGATGCGTGAATATTTATTAAACAGATGTTTGGAAAGTGTTCGTGTCCTCTCTCTCTCTCTCTCTCTCTCTCTCTCTCTCTCTCTCTCTCTCAATCTCAATCTCTCTGTCTCTCTCTGTTTCTCTCTATCTGTTTCTCTGTGTATGTGTGTCTGTGAGAGACACAGAGACAGACAGACAAAGAGAGAGAGAGACAGAGAGTCAGAGAACTATAATTTAACATTAAATTGAACGGACAATAAGATAATAAAAAAACTAAAAACAAAGAAGCTCTGGATTTTTTTGGGGGTTTGGGTTTGTTTCTGTTTTTTTTTTTTTTTTTTTTTTGGTGGGGGGGTTTCTTTTCCTCTTCACACAGGGTTTCCTTGATACATGCATGGCTGTGTGTTTTGTTTTGTTCTTTTCTTTTTTAATTGATTTAATTCGTATTTTATGTGCGTTAGTGTGAGGGTGCCAGATCCCTTGGAACTGGCGTTATAGGCACTTGTGAGCTGCCATGTGGGTCCTGGGAATTGAACCGGGGTCCGTTCGGAGGAGCCGACAGCGCTCTCCAGGAGCCATCTCTCCAGGCCCTGAAAGATGAAACGTTAAACCCAAAAGTTTTTCCCTTTCCTTTTCGTCGAGTCGTCTTTCTGCGTTTAAGCGATCGTGTGCGTGGACCACTTCATCTTCTCCATCTCTAGCGATTGCGAGTCTCATCGAGTTTAGTACTCTAGGCTGCTAGCACCCGTGACACCTTTTTTTTTTTTTAATTTTTAAAAGATTGATTTATTTTATGTATACGAGTGTTGTATCTGCATTTACATCTGCCAGAAGAGGGAATCGGTTCACCTGATAGGTGGTTGTGAGCCACCATGTGGTCGTTCGCTGGGAGTTGAACTCATGACCTTTGGAAGAGCTGAGCCATCTCTCCGGCCCCGCATGCATCTGTGATGATAGCTTAGAGTTTGTCCAGGCTCTTATGGCCTTTAGAGCTTTTGCAGTTCCGCTAGGTCTACCCTTTATAGGTTGATCCGTCTTTTCCCCTTGCAGCTTTTAATAGGCTTTCTTGGCTTCTGTAGGTTTACTGTTTTGGCTAGTACAACGCCAAGGGAATTTTCTTTTCTGGTCTAGTCTATTTGGTATTCTGTGTGCTTCTTTTGCTTTGAAAAGCCTCTTCGGTAGGTTAAGGACATTCTCTTCTATAATTTATCTGTTTTTGAAAATATTCTTTGTATTTTTTCAATATCCTTGATTTATTGGCTGTTTCATAACTGGATTTTCTATTTGTTTCCTTGTTTCTTTCTTTCTTTCTTTCTTTCTTTCTTCTTTAACATTTTCTTTGAGCAATGTATCTATTCTTTCTATGATATACCTTCAATGCCTGAGATTCTCTAATTCCATCTGTTGTAATCTGTTAGCCAGGTTTGCCTCTGAAGTTTCTATTTGAGTCCCCTACCCTTTTGTTTTGTTTTCCCACTTTCGGAAATTCCCTCGGTTTAGGTTCTCTTTATCTACTCTGTTTTATTTTTCAGGTGTTTGATTCATTTCCCTCCACAGTCTGTGGTTTCACAGATTTCTTGAAAGGCTCTCTTAATGTTCTCTTTTAGGAAGGACCTCTATCATATTTGTAAAGGCTATCTTAAGGAAGGTCTTTCTTCTTGTGCTTCGCTGTTGACGGGCTCTAGCGGAGACATATTGCCCTGGCTGGCATTGGTGGTGTAGGCATCTAGGATTGGGAAGACTGTAATTCTAGGTGGTGCTGATAGCTGATATCTGGTTTTATCTTTGTCGTTTGATCTTTGTTTTCTGTTTTCTCTCTGGCTTTTAGGAGCATGTAGAGGTTGTGTGTCTTCTGGTAGAAAACTGGGTGTAAAAACCAGGTAAAATGAGGCAGAGAGAGAGAGAGAGAGAGAGAGAGAGAGAGAGAGAGAGAGACTAGAAAGGCCACAGCAGAACGTCAGATACAGAGCTAGGGATGAGACTGGGGGACTGACTGGACTTGGAGGAATGAGGGGAAGGTGAAGATTTTCAATTAGCCTACTTAATTCCATGGTCTGAGTGTTTCAGTTTGCTATTTAGTGCTTATATATATGAACAGGAAGAAATTATGTATTATTTTGGTCTTCTGTAGTAGTATTAACAAGGCGTGACTGGAGCAAAGCAAGACTTGTTTTACACACACACACACACACACACACACATATGTATATATATATATATGTTAATGAAAGATAAAGCAGGGGGCTGGAGCGATGGCCCAGTGGTTAAGAGCACTGCCTGCTCTTCCACAGGATCCAGGTTCAATTCCCAGCACCCACATGGCAGCTCACAACTGTCTGTAATGCCAGTTCCACGGCATCTGACACCCTCACCCTAATGCACATAAAATAAAAATTAAATAAATTATTAAAAAAAATAGAAAGATAAAGGAGAAACATAGTCTCCTTAAATGGAGACTGTAAGAATGATTGTTTTTAGGAATTTTCTTTTCTGATATGCCCTCCAGCTTACTAGAGGCAACAGACTGGTCGAGGTCACATCTCGTATTGTCTCGACGACCCACCCCAAAGACCACCGAGGAGCCGATTCCGACGACGCAGGCGAAGTAGGGTCTTTTTAATGACCAGCTGGAGCTGGGGGGGGGGGGCGCCCCTCACACTCACCGATGCAGCAGTTGAGAGTAGAGCCCCGAGCTCAAGGGGAGGAGGGTTTCTGTTTAGTATTACAGCAAGGTGTGGGAAAATTTTAGGATTGATTGGTACTTACTTAGGCATCATCGGGTGTCCCGGGGAAAATGTTTGTGGGGGGGGGGGGCGCCCAGGCAAAACCGTAATTGTTTTACTCATCCTCTTGTAAAGAACACCTGGGTTAAGTCCCAGGTTATTCGCTGAGTAGCCGTTGCTAGGGGTGATGGTTAAATATTACTGGGCTTTCTCCAGGCGAATCCTTGGGCGGGGGAGGACTCCATAGTCTTAGTTTTGGAATCGGTGACCTATGGCCTAGTTCCCGCTCTGCCTCCCAAGTGCTGGAATTCAGTTTTGTTGGTTTGTTTGTTTGTTTTTGTGTGGTGTGTGTGTTTTCTGTGCAGTCAAGGCCTTCTCTGTGTAGTCCTGGTGAACTCACACTGGAGACCGGGCTGGGCCTTTCGTCTTTTTTTTTTTTTTTTTTCCCCCTTTCCTGTTTTTCTTTTATTCTTTTTAAAGACAGGGAGTTGTTTTTCTTTTCTTGCACTAAGGGTACTGTGTAGATTAGGAGTTGCACGCACGCGCATATTCGGTCCAGATCCTGGTCCCGTGGGTGGGCAGGCTAGTCAACCTAGAACGAAAATGGGCCTTGGAGAGTATGGCACATGGCTGCCGCCATAGTGGCGGAGGTCAGGATCCGTGACGGCTGCCGTCTTCGTGGACAATCGTGAAACAGGAGATTACGTGGTTCCCCGCTCAGGGTAGTTCAACTCTACCCGGGACTTGGGAGACTTGAGCCCGATAATCCGGTTTAATCTTAACGGGGCCTGCTTAGTCACATTGTTACGTGATTGGAATCACATTAGATTTGGTTTAATTTTATCTGGTAGCCAGCAAGCCTCAGCGATCTGGACACATGAGGGGAAAGGGAAGCCCTGGCCTAGGGTGCTTCAAAGGCCCCTGGGCACCATCCTTTCGGTACCACATAAACAAACGTGGGGGTGCTGGCCATGCCTGTGATCCCAGCACCCGGGAGCTGGAAAGAGAAGGATCCGAAGAACATCTCCGGCAACATCGCAAGTAATAGTCATCCTGGACAAAAAGAGACCTTCCTCTGAAGTAGTTACTTTTTATTTTTTCTTTATTAATTTTTTTTTTTTCCCCTGACAAACGTGCGAACGTGTAAAACCAAGCAAAATATAAAGCGAAGTCCTGGAGATAAAACAAAACAAAACAAAAAAACAAAAACGGAAATTTTAATTACTCCACTACTATTTTAATCAGCTCTAACTGTGTATTTAGTCCGAGAATGAACAACGGAGGTGGGGGGGGGGGGCGGGGGGGTTGGGGGGGGGGGGAAGCTTGTGGCGGTGGTGGCGGCCACAAGCGGCGGCGAGGCGGTTTGGTTTGGTGTGTTTGTTTTGTAAAAGGAGGCCTAACTGGCATGGAACTGAGGCCGCCTCTTCTTACCTCCCCCACATCGAGGTGGGATGTCACCTTCCCCTAATTGTGCCAGTCACAGACTTGCCGCTTTTACTGGAAACCCCTCCCCCCCCCCCCCCCCCCCCCCACTTAGAGACCGAGCGTAAGATTTCGCCTTGTTTGCACAGCTTCCCGTCCTACTTTCGTTTTGGCTGCCTGAGGGATCCGCCCGAGGAGAACAGCCCGCGTTTGCTTTGTTCGGGCGGGACAACGGCCACCGTTTGTGTCACTCTGGTGGTGGGTACAGCTGCTCTGCTGTGCTTCTGCTGTGCTTGCGTGTCCGCCAGAGCTAGGCAGGACCCCACCGGAGCCCCGGAGTGCTGGCTGTGCGGCTAGTGAGCGATCTGTGAGTGTGTTGCTGCTGCCTTGGACGATCGAGATGGTGGTCGGGTGACACCTAGCGGTGACAATTTTCTGTAACGCGCCCGGTTCCCGGTGGATGACAAGGACAGCAGATTGCCTGCTACGAGCCAGACAGGGTGACGAGAGCCCCGGCGAGCAGGCGGCTGCGTCCCGGGGGTTGTGTCGTGTTTCAGAACGCTCTGAGTATACAGTGTTGGACCCGGAGAGTACTGGCGGAGGTGACAGGTGACAGTGGTGTCCCAAAGCGAGTATGTGGGGAGGGAGGCTTAGGCAGGTCGACCAGAAGGCTTATAGCTGTCGCCTCCGGGGCGACCCAGGCTCGTTTTTGAATTGGAGAGCCTGGCGGCCGGCCTCTGGATCCCAGGAGCGAGAGGATGCTGTGTCTCCGGCCTAACTGGACGACTGTCCCCGGCCCGACTCTGACTCCGCGGAGCCTCGGAGTCCCCCCCCCCCCCCTTCCGCCTTCTCTCCAAGAGTCCTCCGTCCCCAGCGGAGGGACTCTGGACCCCGTGCCCGAGAGGATGCTGTGTCTCCGGCCTAACTGGACGACTGTCCCCGGCCCGACTCTTGACTCCGCGGAGCCTCGGAGTCCCCCCCCACCTTCCGCCTTCTCTCCAAGAGTCCTCCGTCCCCAGCGGAGGGACTCTGGACCCCGTGCCCGAGAGGATGCTGTGTCTCCGGCCTAACTGGACGACTGTCCCCGACCCGACTCTTGACTCCGCGGAGCCTCGGAGTCCCCCCCCCCCCCCCTTCCGCCTTCTCTCCAAGAGTCCTCCGTCCCCAGCGGAGGGACTCTGGACCCCGTGCCCGAGAGGATGCTGTGTCTCCGGCCTAACTGGACGACTGTCCCCGTCCCGACTCCGAATCCGCGGAGCCTCGGAGCCCCTCCCCCCCCCCCCCCCCGCCTCCTTTACTCTACGAGCGCTGCGTTCCCGGCGTCCTGTAGGTCCCTTGCTGGGTGCTTGTCTTTCAGTCATGTTCCTCTCGCTCTCAAGTTTATGAGGTCGACCAGTTGTTCCTTTGAGGTCCGGTTCTCTTGTTTATGGGGACATTTTGGGGACATTTCAACGGGCATGACCTCCAGGAATTCCCTTTGGTTCGTGACTTACTCCCCGTCTCTTTGGCTCATGACTTATGTCTTTGTGATCTGTCCATCTTGTACCTGGAGATATATGCTGACACGCTGTCCTTTGGTCATACTCTTGTAAAGGACGATGGCCTTCTCGGGTTGCTGTCTTCCCCCAAGGCTGCTGGGTTGTTTTGTCTCTTGCTCTCTGGGGCATTGCAGTTTCCTGAGGCCGCCTGGGCGACTCGTCACTGGCTGCCGTTTGCTGTGTTTGCGTGTCAGGCTTTTCCCGCTGTCGTGGTTGTCGTCGCCCTTTACCGTTTGGAGTGGCTGGGCCTGTGGGCCAGGGGGACTGATGGCTTTTGTGTGGCCCCCCTCGGTGCTTTTTTTTTTTTTTTTTTTTTTTTTTTCTCTCCCTGCAGAGTTCCCGAATCTCTTGTGGGCTATGTCGATTTGTGGCCCGTTCCCCACTGCCACTGTGCCTCCCGAGTGCACTTTTTTTTTTTTTTTTTTTTTTTTTAATTTTTTTTTTTTTTTTTTTTTCTTCCTCTGCCAAATCTGCCCGCTGGGTTCCCGAGTCTCTGTGGGCTGTGCTGCTGGTTTGTGGCCCGGTCTCCTCTGCCACTGTGCCTCCCGAGTGCACTTTTTTTTTTTTTTTTTTTTTTTTTTTTTGGTGGCAGCTTCCCCGGCCACCTCTGGTGTGCGTGCTCTTCCCCCGTACGTACGCTCGCTTGTTGGCTTTGCCCGTGTGTGATCCTCGGTCGTTGCCTTCCCGAAGGCGGCTTCGCTTTGTTTCCAACCCCTCTCTCGTTCCTGGTTGATCGATGTGGTTCTCTCGTGCCGTCTTCGGGCCGGGGCCTAAGCCGCGCCAGGCGAGGGACGGACATTCATGGCGAATGGCCATTCATTGTGAATGGCGCCCGCTCCTCTCGTTCTGCCAGCGGGCCCTTCGTCTCTCCTCCCCACCCGCCCGTGGTGGTGTGTGGAAGGCAAGGGTGCGGTTGCCCGGCCTGAGCCCCGTGCCCGCGCACTCGTTGCTGCAGTGCGTGGGGCTCCGTGTGGGTTCGTTTTGCCCGTGTGGCCCCTTGAGCCCCCTTCCCCGGGCCGGGGGAGGGTGGCTCATCTGCGGCGTCGCGTGCCGCTCCCGGTCGGTGTGCGCGCGCCTCGTTCTTTGCGATCCTCGCGGTGCCCCTGGAGCGTCCCAGGACTTCGAGGTGCCCGCTTCTGAGCGGCGGTGGCGTTTCCCGTTCCCTCTGGCGCCTCCTGTGCTCGGCTTTGCTTGCTTGCGGCGTGCGTGGCTTGTTCCCGTTGTTTGCCGTCCCTCTTGTGGGTCCGTGCCCGCTCCGCTGGTGCGGGAGACACGGTAGAGGAGAAGGAGGAGGGGGGGTCGAGTGTAATGACCCAAAGGCCGGTGAGAGGCTCCTTGGGGTGCCCGTTTCCGAGAGGGGGGGCCCCTCGTCGGGTGAGCGTCCACCGCGTCGTTGCGTGCCGTGTGCCCTCGGCGTGTCCCGGGAGGCGGGCCATAACGCAGACCCCCCGCGTGCGTGTCTTCCCCCCGTTGCTCGACGGAGGTCGAGTTGTGTGAGCGTCACGCCCGCACGCACGTCGTTTCTCCGGCTGGCCGCGGCCGGGGGTGCTTGGTCGGGTTGGGTATGCCCCGCCCTCGGTGAGAAAGCGTTCCTTCTCTAGCTATCCGGGGAGAAGAAAGGGCGTGTGCTGTGTTCCGGTGGGGCTTCTCCCGAATGGCCTCCGGCCGGCTGCCCGCCCTGACCGCCTTTCTGTGCGCGTAGCTTCGGCCTGGCCTCCGGCTTCTTCCGGGGGCTTTGTTCTCTCGCCTACCGCGGCCCGCGCCTCCTCGCTCCGAGTCCGGGGAGGGATCACGCGGGGCAAGAGCTCGGCGTCATGCCGGCGTCGCGGAGTGTTGGGTTCTCGTGGCGGAGGTTGGCGGTAGCGGTGGTGGAAGGGCCGCGTGTGCACCCCCGCGCGCGCGCGCGGTCTGCCCCATCCCATCCCCGTGGGGCGCCGCGGGACGGGTAGCGGAAGGGCGGTGGTGGGCTCCCGGTCCCACCCGTCCCTGTTCCCCTGCCCCCACCCCGTGGCCGCCCGCCGCGTGCGGCCCTCCCGTGCGCGTCCCCGTCTTTGCCGTTCCCGCGACTTGGACGTTGCCGCGCGTGGTGCGTGCGTTGTGGTCTGTTCGTGTGGCGGGGCGTCGTCCCGCTCGCCCCCCCTCCTCGGCAGCGTTCCCACGGTTGGGGGAGCGCGGGTGACCTTTCCCCCCTCCGGGGGATCCGGGGTCGTCCGGGTCTCGGCGGTGTATCGATCTCTCTCTCGGGGGCGGCCTTTTGGAGACGGCGGTCGGCCGCGTCCGGCTCGTCGTCGGACGTCGGGGGGGTCCCGTTCCCGCTCGAGGGGCCCTCGGCGGCGGTGGCGTCGGCGTTCGGCAGCCTCTCGCGTTGCGTCTCCCCGGGGCTCCCCGTTGGGGGGGCCGTCGTCGTTTCTGGGGTCGACTCGGTTCGGCGCCGCGGGTGTGGCGGGACCGCTCCCGGAGTGTGAGCGGTGTGATTCCCGTCCGTTTTCGCCCCCCGGTGTTCGGCCGGTCGCCGCCAGGGCGGGGGCGGCCTCTCTCTCGGTGCGTGCTCGGGTGAGGGGGCCCGTTCCCGTCGTCGCCCCCGCCGTCGCCGGCATCTCGTCCTTGCCGTGTCGTTCCCCCTCCCCGCCCGCCGCTGCCGGCTCCCTCGTGTCCGGG
>NW_026843717.1:27500-30201 GCF_030254825.1 Meriones unguiculatus
TTTTTTTTTTTGTTCTTGTTTTGGTGGTGGTGGTGGTGGTGGTGGTGGTGGTGGTGGTGGTGGTGGTGGTGGTGGTGGGTCGTGTTTTTCCACTGTGATTTGTTTTAAAACTCACTCCATTTGAAGATCTGCAAGTGACCTTCAAGATTTACTTGGGCTTCTTAGAAGAACCTCTGGTTCCTCTCTCTAGTCTTCTTCGGGCAAATTCAAATTGACCCCTCTGAGGAAGGCTGTAAGTTCTTTTTATATGCCACCCCCCCCTCCCCGATTATTCTATTTTCTTTAACTGGTATTCTGCCTCCGTATGTGAGAGTTCCCTAAAACTGGAGTTACAGAAGGTTGCGACCCGCCTGCAAGGTGGGTGCCCCTTGACCATCGCTCTTCTGGGAGTGTAGAGTAGAGGCATTCATTTTTCTCCCCCCTCTGGGTTTGCAGGCTGGATAATGGTTAGTATCCACTTCTCCCTGAACAAATCTGAGGGTGACTCTTCACAGCTAAAGGATCTGCCTTCATTCACAGTTTCCCTCCTTGAGATTTGGGGCGGGCTGCGGGGAAGGGGGTCGATCGATCGATCGATCGATCGATCGATCGGCGGGGTGGGGGTGGGAGGGGAGGATCGGCAGGGCAGATGGGAGGGAGCGGAGTCTTCTTTCCCAGTGGAGAGACAGGGCCTCCAAACTGCCTCTGCCTCTCAGGCAGGCGTGCACCACCACGCCCGGCTCCGGTTCGGTTCGACATATTCAACCGATATTTAATTTCTAGGGAAAGCTTGACCGGAGGAACTGGAGGGAATGGCTCAGTGGTTAATAGCACTGGGTACTCTTCCAAAGGACTCAGGTTCAATTTCCAGAACCCACGCGGCAGCTCGTCTGTAACTTCAGTTCTATCTAGGTGATCGGACACATAAAATAAAAGTATAAATAAATAAATTATTTGGGGTTGGGGATTTCCCTCAGTGGTAGGTAGATCGCCTGCTTAGCAAGCGAAAGGAAGGTCCTGCCTGGGTTGTTTGGTCCTCATCTGGGGGGTGGGGGTGGGGAGATAGATAAAAATAAATAAAATAAAAAAAAAATAAAGCTGAAATTATGGTCTCCAACACCCAACACACACACACACACGCACGCGCGCGCGCACACACACACACACACACACCTTTCTCATCTTATCTTTGATTTTCTGGTTTTAAATAAGCACACCCCAGGGACTGATGAAACTGTAAATTGCAAGAATTGCCTGGGGTTTCCAAGAAGACTGACTGACTGACTGACTGACTGACTGGCAGGAGCCTCCTGAGACTACTAGCTCTGCTGGAAAATCTACCTAGTATGGAGGATGGCGTCTCATAACCATATAGGCGGCTCCCCTTTGTCCAGCTGGGAGTGAGTGGTTGGATAGGCAGGAAAACAGAGTCAGCAAAGTTCAGCTGTGTTATTTGTCGGGGGTGGGTGTTCCCATTACCCCAAACTCCTCCTTGATCCTCTCCACCCACCCAAAATCTGCCCGGGGCCTGCCTGCTTACATTATAACATTATACCAGTGAGAATCTGCTGGAGAAAAATGATATTTCCTTCTCTGGTGGTTGTCATTTCGAGATAATTTCTGGGTCAGAGATATAGGGGGCTTGTCTCTCGATTTTCCCTCTCAGAGCTGGGCCCAATCTGGCCTAGACTTATTGCATGGCCCGGATTCACCCCCCCCTTAAATATTTAAAAGCAGGCACACGCAGAGAGGCATTTGAAAGAGGTCTTTAAAGGTAGTTAGTACTGTGTACTTTTCTTCATTTCATTAATAAAGCAGATTCGGATTGCTTGTGTAGAGAGAAAATATTTTTCTGCCTGCCTGCCTGCCTGACTGCCTGCCTGCCTGCCTGCCTGCTTGCTTTTCTCCCTCTCCAAGTGGGTTTCTTAATGAGTGGAACAGGGAATGTCTCTGACAGGAACTCACTTGGGGGTAGCAGCCTTGCCAGGCCACAGAGGAGGGCAATGCAGACAGCCCTGATGAGATGGGATTGGGAGGGGATGAGGGAGAGGGCTACAGCTGGGATACAAAGTGAATAAACTGTAACTAATATAAAAATAAAAATTTTATTAAACAAACAAACAAAAAATAGGCTGTCCTCGAACTTACAACTGTCTCCTTTTATGCTGTCATAAAAGTCGTGTGCCACCTTGCCTGGCTTCTTTTCTTTCCTTTTTCCTTTTTCCTGGCCTGGGCCTTTGGTCCCATCCTGTATTTTTATTATGGTCTGGGTGAACCCACGGGTAAAATGAAAGTTAAAGAGAGAGAGAGAGAGAGAGAGAGAGAGAGAGAGAGAGAGAGAGAGAGGGAAATCCAGCTGAGTGGGGTGGTTGGTTTATGGTTTAAGTCACAGCGCTACTGGAGAGGCGGAAGCAGGCAGATCTCTAAGGCCGACCTGGTCTACCGACTGAGTTCTGGGGCAGTGGAAACCAATCCACAGAGAGACCCTGTCTCCTCCGGTGCACCGAAAAAAGGGGGGTGGGAGTGATTCAGGGAACAGTTTCCTCTCATTAATACACAACTAAGAGCGGTCCCCACCAAATAAAACAAAACGGGGTAAAAAAAAAAAAAAAAAAAAAAAAAAAAAGAGTCGTCCCTTCTGTCCCCTGGGAGAGGAACAACAAAGTTCTTTAGAATTCCTGGAATGCGGCCCCACCGGTTTAACACAGCAACGATGGGTGTG
>NW_026843718.1:0-2500 GCF_030254825.1 Meriones unguiculatus
TTTTCAAAGAGTTTCTGACTTCATTCCAGCAATTTGCAAAACCTTCCTGGGGCTCGGGGGAAGATGGACTGCTGGGAGCTCTTCGAACCTCCAAATGCCGAGCGCCAAAGGGAGATGAAACAAATTAATGACGAAGGACGTGCATTCCTTCTAGGTTTAGTCCAAGGATGAGGATACGATGAGAGAGATCATCTGAATATCGAAACAAAGAATATATGGCTACCCATACGAGACAGACACCTGTATTTTAGAAAAACTTTGACATTAAAACAAAACAAACAAACAGACACAGAAACCCCTCTTACTCTGTAGAAACAAACCATCACAGAGGTTTAGTGTCGCTCGCTCTTTACTCTGATTTTTAAAAGAGAGAGATACCATGACAATCAGAGGGCTCCCTGTAAATACAGTAGGGATAGAGACATAGAGCAGGATTAAACACCCCTCTCTCCCATGTCTCCTGGCTGACAACACCGTTTCTTGACCCTGAATCTGAGAATCCAGGGTTCAGTTCCCTCTAACTCTTTTCCTTTAGAGCTTTAGAGGCTCTCTCCACAACCAGAGGCCCATGGCAGTTTAAGAGTTAAATTATATAAAGATTATATAAAGAGTTTTTTGTTTTTTGTTTTTTTTTTTTTTTTTTTTTTTTGCCACAACCAGCAGCCCCAAGTAGCAGCAGCCATCATCAGGTCATCCCTGACTCTGACACCTGCCTTGTCTGCTGGAAGATGGTTGGTCTCTGGCAATAGATTGTTTAGCAAGGTTAGGGAAAATCTTACGGAACAATTTGAAGTTCACTCTTACTAGTTGAGCGAGGAGCTCTTTCTTTCTTTCTTTCTTTCTTTCTTTCTTTCTTTCTCTCTCTCTCTCTCTCTCTCCCTCCCTCCCTCCCTCCCTCCCTCTCTCTGTCTCTCTCTCTTTCTTTCTTTCTTTCTTTCTTTCTTTCTTTCTTTCTTTCTTTCTTTCTTTCTTTCTTTCTTCTCTCCCTCTCAGCGTGTGCGTCTACCAAACTTACACAGAGAAACCCCATCTCAAATGAGCCGAAACTAAAACAAAACAAAACAAAACAAAAAACAATTGAAATAAAAAGATTATAAACTTCTGCTTTGAACTCATCATGAGCATACGGATGAAACTATGGGCCAGGCTGGACACACACTAAGAGATTCGCCTGCCTCTGCCTCTCAAGTGCTGGAATTTTGTGTTTGCTTGGTTCGGGTTTGGGTGGCTTCCCTAGGTGCTGTGCTGGAAATGGTTGGTCTGGAAATGGTTGGTCTCTAGCAATAGATTGTTTAGCTAGCGAGGCTGGGTAACTGTGCTTTTTGTCGGTGGCTCCGACGTAGAAAATCTTAGGGAACTATTTGGAGTTCGGAAAAGTTTACTTTTGTTACTCCCGTCTCCTTCCCGCCGGCGCTTGCTGCGCGGGCTGTGTGTGCGCTCTGCTGTGGCCCGAAGCTGGCTGCTGCTGTGTGAGTCAGGTGACCTCGGACGAGTTGCGCTGCCCGCGCTGGCCACTCGCTCAAAGCTCACTCACCCTGCCCGGCCTCTGTCCCCTGGTCATCCTCTGAGGCGCTAGCCGCACCGCCCCTGGCAGGCAGGCAGGCAGGCAGGCAGGCAGGCAGGCAGGCAGGCAGGCAGGCAGGCAGGCAGGCAGGCAGGCAGGCAGGCAAGAAGCACCCGCTTCCCCCGACACCCCCCCCCCCCCAAGCCCCATCGTGGCCGCTGCTGGGTCGTGGACCCCTAGCCAAGCTCGTGGTTCCCTGCTCAGGGCAGTTTGAACTGCTACCTAGGACTTGGGCTCCTGCTTGGCCTGTACAGGCTAGCTGCTGGATTGCTGATACTTGGATTGCAGTTCTAACAACGAGTACATCCACTGCTGGTTAGAAATGGCGTAGATATTTACATTCGCATTCGCTGACCGTCTACCTCTTAACATGCTGCTTCTCGGTTAGATCTCATCGGTTCAACCGTTCTTTGGCCTTTAAAATAATTCACTACGGAGCCCAGACCGTCCTCGAACTCCTGATCCACCCCCCCCCCGCACCTCCCCCTTCCCGGGGCAGGCATCGCTCTGTCACCGTGCCCGGCTGCATCCTTTCAGATTTTCCCAGACAGCTGGGCGGTGATCGGCGTGTTCTTATCTGTCATCCATTCGATTTTAAGCTTACACTAAAATTTAGTTACATTTAGTGGAAAAAAAAAAGTTCGTTCCCTCCCTCCCTCCCTCCCTCCCTCCCTCCCTCCCTCCCTCTCTCTCTCTCTCTCTCTCTCTCTCTCTCTCTTCTCTCTCTCTCTTTCTTTCAAATAAGCCCAAACAGAATGGTGGAGTTCTAGGACTACTACGACGAGAAACCCCTGACTGTACAGGAATCAATCAAACAAACAAACAAACAAAACCAGGATGCCAGCACTTGGGAGGCAGAGGCCAGTCAAATAATAATAATAATAATAATAATAATAATAATAATAATAATAATAATAATGTGTTGTTCCAGCACAA
>NW_026843718.1:5000-17500 GCF_030254825.1 Meriones unguiculatus
GAAGAAGAAAAAAAAAAAAAAAGCCTGATTCCTGGAATTAGAGAAATACAAGGAAGACAAGCTGGGTGTGGTGGTACATTCCTTTAGGCCCAGCACCTTGAAGGCAGAGGCAGGCAGATCCCTGGGTTTTAAGCCTGCTTTGCAGATGGTATCCTTTCTCGGGAAACCTTGTTTCACATAACCTAAAAACAAAACAAAACAAAACAAAAAACTAAGTAACTAAGTAAGTGCATGAATAAAATAAACAAATCATAAGGAGTGACTGTCATGGCGTTCTCTTTGTTATTCTCTTTCATGTTATCATTCTGAGGAATGATACATACATTAGTATGTATCCTGACACCATAAACAAGTGTTGTGTGTGTGTGCGCGCGCGCATACTGAGCTTTGGTTAAAAGGCTTTCTTTGCTTTCTGCCAACATTCGACATGATTTCATGGCTAGAAAACCACCCAGCGTGGCCAGAAGTAACATTACCACCGTATCCCACGTGCTTTTGTTTCTAGAAGTGATAAAGCAAATGTTTGGACAGTGCGTTCAGGAGCAGCTGTACATTAGTGTCCCGACATGTTCAAAGATGTGCGTGTGTGAAAACACCTTAAAGAAAAGTTAGGTGTCTTCTTGGAGTTGATTGTTTCTCCCAGAGACAACGTTCGGTCAACTGCTTTAACAAGCTTAGGCAGACAGAAGTACATGTTCTGTACCATTCACGGTGCTTTTAACAAGAGATGTTCTTACGACACTTGACTCTCCGGACGCTAACGAGGTTATCGATGTATGACTATTTCCTAAACGGATGTTTGGAAGGTGCAGTTTAATTTAAGATTAAATTGAATGGACAATAGGATAACAAGAAGCTTCGGTTTTTGTTTTGTTTGTATTTTTTTTTTGTGGGGGGGGTGTTTCTTTTTCTCTTCCACAGGGTTTCTTTGATATATGCATGGCTGTGTGGTTTTTAAATTTTAGTTAATTTGTATTTATTTAAAATGTGTATTTATTTGTATGTATTTGTATTCATAAACTCATTTAATTTATTTAATTTCGGAAGAGGTCAGTTCTATACTAGACTACGCTGTCTGTGTACACACAGAAAGATAGAGAGTGTGACAGAGAGACAGAGAGTGTATCAGAGAACTGTATTTTAAAATTAAGTTGAAGGGAAAACTATGTCACCAGAAAGTAAAAACAAAGAAGCTTTTTTTTTCTTTTCTCTGTTTCTCTGAAACAAGCATGGCTGTGTGTGTGTGTGTGTGTGTGTGTGTGTGTGTGTTTAATTTGTGTTTTCAAAGATGCCATGTGGTCAACAGCTGAGCAAATTTAGGAATTTAGCCAAATTAGACTATACCCCTCTTTCCCTCTCTCTCTCCCCAGCCCTGCAAGATTATAAACTTCTGTTTTCAACTCATCATGAGCATACGGATAAAACTATGGGTCAGGCTGGACACACACTAAGAGATTCGCCTGCCTCTGCCTCTCAAGTGCTGGAATTTAAAGTTTACTTTTGTCTCCTTCCCACCGGCGCTTGCTGCGCGGGCTGTGCGCTCTGCTGTGGCCCGAAGCTGGCTGCTGCTGTGTGAGTCAGGTGACCTCGGACGAGTTGCGCTGCCCGCGCTGGCCACTCGCTCAAAGCTCACTCACCCTGCCTGGCCTCTGTCCCCTGGTCATCCTCTGAGGCGCTAGCCGCACCGCCCCCGGCAGGCAGGCAGGCAGGCAGGCAGGCAGGCAGGCAGGCAGGCAGGCAGGCAGGCAAGAAGCACCCGCTCCGCCGACCCCCCCCCCCCCCCCCAGGCCCCATCGTGGCCGCTGCTGGGTCGTGGACCCCTAGCCAGGCTCGCGGTTCCCTGCTCAGGGCAGTTTGAACTGCTAGCTAGGACTTGGGCTCCTTTGGAGACTCGAGTCAGGCCTGCTTGGCCTGTACAGGCTAACTGCTGGATTGCTGATACTTGGATTGCAGTTCTAACAACGAGCACATCCACTGCTGGTAGATATTTACATTCGCATTCGCTGACCCTCTACCTCTTAACATGCTGCTTCCCGGTCCTCGAACTCCTGATCCACCCGCCATCCCCCCTTCCCGGGACCGGCATCGCTCTGTCACCGTGCCCGGCTGCATCCTTTCAGATTTTCCCAGAGATGATGGGTTGAATGTGAGGACAGTCTGCTTTACCTGGACTAGGAGTCTGCGTTAACAAGCTTAGGCAGAGAGACAAACATGCTTCTTAGGGAACGATTTGTGAACCTCCAAATGCCGAGCACCAATGCAGAGCACAAATGCAGAGACACCCACGCACGCACGCACGCACGCACGCACACACACACACACACACACACACACACACACACACACACACACAGAGAGAGACAGAGACAGAGATATAGTCGTATTTTATGTGCGTTAGTGTGAAGGTGTCAGATCCCTTGGAACTTGTGAGCTGCCGTGTGGGTCCTGGGAATTGAACCCGGGTCCGCTCGGAAGAGCCGACAGACAGTGCTCTTAAGCACGGAGTCATCTCTCCAGGCCCTGAAAGATGAAACGTTAACCCAAAAGTTTTTCCCTTTCCTTTTCGTCGGGTCGTCTTTCTGCGTTTAAAAGTGATCGTGTGCGTGCGTGGACCACTTCATCTTCTCCATGTCTAGCGATTGCGAGTTTCATCGAGTTTAGTGATACCTTTTCTTATTTTTTATTTTTTGATTTTTAAAAGATTGATTTATTTTATGCATACGAGTGTTGTATCTGCATTTACATCTGCCAGAAGAGGGAATCGGTTCACCTGATAGATGGTTTGTGAGCCACCATGTGGTCCCAAGAGTCATTTTTTCCCTTTCTTTTTTCATCGTGTCATCTTTCTGTGTAATGGACCGTGTGCGTGGACCCCTTGATCTTCTCCATCTCTAGCGACTGACGTGGAGTTGAGTACTCTAGGCTGCTAGCACCTGTGATGTCTTTTTATTTTTTAATTTTTTTTAAAGATTTATTTACTTTGGGTATACGAGTGTTGTATCTGCATTTATATCTGCCAGAAGAGGGAATCGGTTCACCTTCTAGACGTATCACTTTTCTGTTTTCTTCTCAACTGAGTTCAGAAACGCGGTTCCATATTTTCCTGTACTTAGTTCGCCACGCTGTGCTATGCCTTTCCGTTCTTACCTTGGAGAGACGTTTTATGTGTTCTTCTGTACTATGCCAGATAGATAGATAGATAGATCACTTTTCTGTTTCTTCTCAGCATAGCTCAGAAACACTGTTACATACTTTCCTGGACTTTGTTCGAAACGCTGTGCTTTGACTTTCTGTTCTTACCTTGAAAACACATTCATGCGCTCTTCTCTACTAAGCTAGATATAGCACTTTTCTGCTTTCTCTGTCTGTGAGAGACAGAGAGTTAGCTATATTTTAAGATTAAACAAGGTAACGAGAAATTAAAAGCAAATCAAGCTTCTCTCTCTCTCTCTCTCTCTCTCTCTCTCTCTCTCTCTCTCTCTCGATAGGGTTTCTTTGTTACAGGCGTGGCTGTCCTGCCACTGGTTCTGGAGACCAGTCTGGCCCTGAAACAAAGATAAGGCCTGCTTCTGCTTTTGTTGTTGCTGTTGTTTGTTTTCAAGCTCTTTGTTTTTTTTTTTTTTTTTTTTTTAATTCTAGGCAGTGAAGCAAGGGTGGGGGGAGAGAAGGGAAAGAAAGACACACATCACACACAGAGATCCCCTCTCTCTCTCTCTGTCTCTCTCTCTCTCTCTCTCTCAAACGCGCACCACAGAGGAGAGAGAGAGAGAGAGAGAGAGAGAGAGAGAGAGAGAGAGAGAGTCTTTTGTAAATTGAACTAAATATACGATAAAGAGTATAAACCAGAAGAAGAAGAAAAAGATGTCTTCCTGGAATTAGAGAAATACAAGGAAGAGAAGCTGGGTGTGGTGGTGCATTCCTTTAGGCAGGCCAAGCACCCTGAAGGCAGAGGCAGGCAGATCCCTGGGTTTTAAGCCTGCTTTGCAGATGGTATCCTTTCTCGGGAAACCTTGTTTCAAAAAAACTAAGTAACTAAGTAACCGAGTAAGTGCATGAATAAAATAAACGAATCATGAGGAGTGAATGGCGTGGAGCTCTCTTTGTTATTCTCTTTCCTTTTCATCCTGATACGTGGCTGTATTCACTCTGCTTTCACCCAGGACTGAGTGATTTCATCCATGCAAGACACCTAACAAGTTCACTGAGGTATCCGGACACCCCAAACAAGTGTTTTGTGTGCATACTGAGCTTTGGTTAAAAGGCTCTCTTCGCTTTCTGCCGACATTCAGCGTGATTCATTGCTAGAAAAAAACCACCCACCGTGGCCAGGAGTAACATTGCCACCGTATCCCACGTGCTTTGGTTTCTATAAGTGATAATATAACAAATGTTTGGAAAGTGCGTTCGGGAGCAGCTGTACAATAGTGTACTGACATGTTCAAAGATGTGTGTGTGTGTGTGTGTGTGTGTGTGTTTGTGTGTGTGTGTGTGAGTGAAAACACCTTAAAGAAAAGTTAGGTGTCTTCTTGGAGTTGATCGTTTCTCGCAGAAACGTTAACACGCTTAGAAAAGACGAAAGGACATATTCTTTAGCATTCACGGTGCTTTCAACAAGAGATGTTCTCACGACTCTCCGGAAGCTAACGAGGTTATCGATGCGTGAATATTTATTAAACAGATGTTTGGAAAGTGTTCGTGTCCTCTCTCTCTCTCTCTCTCTCTCTCTCTCTCTCTCTCTCTCTCTCTCAATCTCAATCTCTCTGTCTCTCTCTGTTTCTCTCTATCTGTTTCTCTGTGTATGTGTGTCTGTGAGAGACACAGAGACAGACAGACAAAGAGAGAGAGAGACAGAGAGTCAGAGAACTATAATTTAACATTAAATTGAACGGACAATAAGATAATAAAAAAACTAAAAACAAAGAAGCTCTGGATTTTTTTGGGGGTTTGGGTTTGTTTCTGTTTTTTTTTTTTTTTTTTTTTTTGGTGGGGGGGTTTCTTTTCCTCTTCACACAGGGTTTCCTTGATACATGCATGGCTGTGTGTTTTGTTTTGTTCTTTTCTTTTTTAATTGATTTAATTCGTATTTTATGTGCGTTAGTGTGAGGGTGCCAGATCCCTTGGAACTGGCGTTATAGGCACTTGTGAGCTGCCATGTGGGTCCTGGGAATTGAACCGGGGTCCGTTCGGAGGAGCCGACAGCGCTCTCCAGGAGCCATCTCTCCAGGCCCTGAAAGATGAAACGTTAAACCCAAAAGTTTTTCCCTTTCCTTTTCGTCGAGTCGTCTTTCTGCGTTTAAGCGATCGTGTGCGTGGACCACTTCATCTTCTCCATCTCTAGCGATTGCGAGTCTCATCGAGTTTAGTACTCTAGGCTGCTAGCACCCGTGACACCTTTTTTTTTTTTTAATTTTTAAAAGATTGATTTATTTTATGTATACGAGTGTTGTATCTGCATTTACATCTGCCAGAAGAGGGAATCGGTTCACCTGATAGGTGGTTGTGAGCCACCATGTGGTCGTTCGCTGGGAGTTGAACTCATGACCTTTGGAAGAGCTGAGCCATCTCTCCGGCCCCGCATGCATCTGTGATGATAGCTTAGAGTTTGTCCAGGCTCTTATGGCCTTTAGAGCTTTTGCAGTTCCGCTAGGTCTACCCTTTATAGGTTGATCCGTCTTTTCCCCTTGCAAGCTTTTAATAGGCTTTCTTGGCTTCTGTAGGTTTACTGTTTTGGCTAGTACAACGCCAAGGGAATTTTCTTTTCTGGTCTAGTCTATTTGGTATTCTGTGTGCTTCTTTTGCTTTGAAAAGCCTCTTCGGTAGGTTAAGGACATTCTCTTCTATAATTTATCTGTTTTTGAAAATATTCTTTGTATTTTTTCAATATCCTTGATTTATTGGCTGTTTCATAACTGGATTTTCTATTTGTTTCCTTGTTTCTTTCTTTCTTTCTTTCTTTCTTTCTTCTTTAACATTTTCTTTGAGCAATGTATCTATTCTTTCTATGATATACCTTCAATGCCTGAGATTCTCTAATTCCATCTGTTGTAATCTGTTAGCCAGGTTTGCCTCTGAAGTTTCTATTTGAGTCCCCTACCCTTTTGTTTTGTTTTCCCACTTTCGGAAATTCCCTCGGTTTAGGTTCTCTTTATCTACTCTGTTTTATTTTTCAGGTGTTTGATTCATTTCCCTCCACAGTCTGTGGTTTCACAGATTTCTTGAAAGGCTCTCTTAATGTTCTCTTTTAGGAAGGACCTCTATCATATTTGTAAAGGCTATCTTAAGGAAGGTCTTTCTTCTTGTGCTTCGCTGTTGACGGGCTCTAGCGGAGACATATTGCCCTGGCTGGCATTGGTGGTGTAGGCATCTAGGATTGGGAAGACTGTAATTCTAGGTGGTGCTGATAGCTGATATCTGGTTTTATCTTTGTCGTTTGATCTTTGTTTTCTGTTTTCTCTCTGGCTTTTAGGAGCATGTAGAGGTTGTGTGTCTTCTGGTAGAAAACTGGGTGTAAAAACCAGGTAAAATGAGGCAGAGAGAGAGAGAGAGAGAGAGAGAGAGAGAGAGAGAGAGAGACTAGAAAGGCCACAGCAGAACGTCAGATACAGAGCTAGGGATGAGACTGGGGGACTGACTGGACTTGGAGGAATGAGGGGAAGGTGAAGATTTTCAATTAGCCTACTTAATTCCATGGTCTGAGTGTTTCAGTTTGCTATTTAGTGCTTATATATATGAACAGGAAGAAATTATGTATTATTTTGGTCTTCTGTAGTAGTATTAACAAGGCGTGACTGGAGCAAAGCAAGACTTGTTTTACACACACACACACACACACACACACATATGTATATATATATATATGTTAATGAAAGATAAAGCAGGGGGCTGGAGCGATGGCCCAGTGGTTAAGAGCACTGCCTGCTCTTCCACAGGATCCAGGTTCAATTCCCAGCACCCACATGGCAGCTCACAACTGTCTGTAATGCCAGTTCCACGGCATCTGACACCCTCACCCTAATGCACATAAAATAAAAATTAAATAAATTATTAAAAAAAATAGAAAGATAAAGGAGAAACATAGTCTCCTTAAATGGAGACTGTAAGAATGATTGTTTTTAGGAATTTTCTTTTCTGATATGCCCTCCAGCTTACTAGAGGCAACAGACTGGTCGAGGTCACATCTCGTATTGTCTCGACGACCCACCCCAAAGACCACCGAGGAGCCGATTCCGACGACGCAGGCGAAGTAGGGTCTTTTTAATGACCAGCTGGAGCTGGGGGGGGGGGGCGCCCCTCACACTCACCGATGCAGCAGTTGAGAGTAGAGCCCCGAGCTCAAGGGGAGGAGGGTTTCTGTTTAGTATTACAGCAAGGTGTGGGAAAATTTTAGGATTGATTGGTACTTACTTAGGCATCATCGGGTGTCCCGGGGAAAATGTTTGTGGGGGGGGGGGGCGCCCAGGCAAAACCGTAATTGTTTTACTCATCCTCTTGTAAAGAACACCTGGGTTAAGTCCCAGGTTATTCGCTGAGTAGCCGTTGCTAGGGGTGATGGTTAAATATTACTGGGCTTTCTCCAGGCGAATCCTTGGGCGGGGGAGGACTCCATAGTCTTAGTTTTGGAATCGGTGACCTATGGCCTAGTTCCCGCTCTGCCTCCCAAGTGCTGGAATTCAGTTTTGTTGGTTTGTTTGTTTGTTTTTGTGTGGTGTGTGTGTTTTCTGTGCAGTCAAGGCCTTCTCTGTGTAGTCCTGGTGAACTCACACTGGAGACCGGGCTGGGCCTTTCGTCTTTTTTTTTTTTTTTTTTCCCCCTTTCCTGTTTTTCTTTTATTCTTTTTAAAGACAGGGAGTTGTTTTTCTTTTCTTGCACTAAGGGTACTGTGTAGATTAGGAGTTGCACGCACGCGCATATTCGGTCCAGATCCTGGTCCCGTGGGTGGGCAGGCTAGTCAACCTAGAACGAAAATGGGCCTTGGAGAGTATGGCACATGGCTGCCGCCATAGTGGCGGAGGTCAGGATCCGTGACGGCTGCCGTCTTCGTGGACAATCGTGAAACAGGAGATTACGTGGTTCCCCGCTCAGGGTAGTTCAACTCTACCCGGGACTTGGGAGACTTGAGCCCGATAATCCGGTTTAATCTTAACGGGGCCTGCTTAGTCACATTGTTACGTGATTGGAATCACATTAGATTTGGTTTAATTTTATCTGGTAGCCAGCAAGCCTCAGCGATCTGGACACATGAGGGGAAAGGGAAGCCCTGGCCTAGGGTGCTTCAAAGGCCCCTGGGCACCATCCTTTCGGTACCACATAAACAAACGTGGGGGTGCTGGCCATGCCTGTGATCCCAGCACCCGGGAGCTGGAAAGAGAAGGATCCGAAGAACATCTCCGGCAACATCGCAAGTAATAGTCATCCTGGACAAAAAGAGACCTTCCTCTGAAGTAGTTACTTTTTATTTTTTCTTTATTAATTTTTTTTTTTTCCCCTGACAAACGTGCGAACGTGTAAAACCAAGCAAAATATAAAGCGAAGTCCTGGAGATAAAACAAAACAAAACAAAAAAACAAAAACGGAAATTTTAATTACTCCACTACTATTTTAATCAGCTCTAACTGTGTATTTAGTCCGAGAATGAACAACGGAGGTGGGGGGGGGGGGCGGGGGGTTGGGGGGGGGGGGAAGCTTGTGGCGGTGGTGGCGGCCACAAGCGGCGGCGAGGCGGTTTGGTTTGGTGTGTTTGTTTTGTAAAAGGAGGCCTAACTGGCATGGAACTGAGGCCGCCTCTTCTTACCTCCCCCACATCGAGGTGGGATGTCACCTTCCCCTAATTGTGCCAGTCACAGACTTGCCGCTTTTACTGGAAACCCCCCCCCCCCCCCCCCCCCCCCCCCCACTTAGAGACCGAGCGTAAGATTTCGCCTTGTTTGCACAGCTTCCCGTCCTACTTTCGTTTTGGCTGCCTGAGGGATCCGCCCGAGGAGAACAGCCCGCGTTTGCTTTGTTCGGGCGGGACAACGGCCACCGTTTGTGTCACTCTGGTGGTGGGTACAGCTGCTCTGCTGTGCTTCTGCTGTGCTTGCGTGTCCGCCAGAGCTAGGCAGGACCCCACCGGAGCCCCGGAGTGCTGGCTGTGCGGCTAGTGAGCGATCTGTGAGTGTGTTGCTGCTGCCTTGGACGATCGAGATGGTGGTCGGGTGACACCTAGCGGTGACAATTTTCTGTAACGCGCCCGGTTCCCGGTGGATGACAAGGACAGCAGATTGCCTGCTACGAGCCAGACAGGGTGACGAGAGCCCCGGCGAGCAGGCGGCTGCGTCCCGGGGGTTGTGTCGTGTTTCAGAACGCTCTGAGTATACAGTGTTGGACCCGGAGAGTACTGGCGGAGGTGACAGGTGACAGTGGTGTCCCAAAGCGAGTATGTGGGGAGGGAGGCTTAGGCAGGTCGACCAGAAGGCTTATAGCTGTCGCCTCCGGGGCGACCCAGGCTCGTTTTTGAATTGGAGAGCCTGGCGGCCGGCCTCTGGATCCCAGGAGCGAGAGGATGCTGTGTCTCCGGCCTAACTGGACGACTGTCCCCGGCCCGACTCTGACTCCGCGGAGCCTCGGAGTCCCCCCCCCCCCCCTTCCGCCTTCTCTCCAAGAGTCCTCCGTCCCCAGCGGAGGGACTCTGGACCCCGTGCCCGAGAGGATGCTGTGTCTCCGGCCTAACTGGACGACTGTCCCCGGCCCGACTCTTGACTCCGCGGAGCCTCGGAGTCCCCCCCCCACCTTCCGCCTTCTCTCCAAGAGTCCTCCGTCCCCAGCGGAGGGACTCTGGACCCCGTGCCCGAGAGGATGCTGTGTCTCCGGCCTAACTGGACGACTGTCCCCGACCCGACTCTTGACTCCGCGGAGCCTCGGAGTCCCCCCCCCCCCCCCCTTCCGCCTTCTCTCCAAGAGTCCTCCGTCCCCAGCGGAGGGACTCTGGACCCCGTGCCCGAGAGGATGCTGTGTCTCCGGCCTAACTGGACGACTGTCCCCGTCCCGACTCCGAATCCGCGGAGCCTCGGAGCCCCTCCCCCCCCCCCCCCCCGCCTCCTTTACTCTACGAGCGCTGCGTTCCCGGCGTCCTGTAGGTCCCTTGCTGGGTGCTTGTCTTTCAGTCATGTTCCTCTCGCTCTCAAGTTTATGAGGTCGACCAGTTGTTCCTTTGAGGTCCGGTTCTCTTGTTTATGGGGACATTTTGGGGACATTTCAACGGGCATGACCTCCAGGAATTCCCTTTGGTTCGTGACTTACTCCCCGTCTCTTTGGCTCATGACTTATGTCTTTGTGATCTGTCCATCTTGTACCTGGAGATATATGCTGACACGCTGTCCTTTGGTCATACTCTTGTAAAGGACGATGGCCTTCTCGGGTTGCTGTCTTCCCCCAAGGCTGCTGGGTTGTTTTGTCTCTTGCTCTCTGGGGCATTGCAGTTTCCTGAGGCCGCCTGGGCGACTCGTCACTGGCTGCCGTTTGCTGTGTTTGCGTGTCAGGCTTTTCCCGCTGTCGTGGTTGTCGTCGCCCTTTACCGTTTGGAGTGGCTGGGCCTGTGGGCCAGGGGGACTGATGGCTTTTGTGTGGCCCCCCTCGGTGCTTTTTTTTTTTTTTTTTTTTTTTTTTTCTCTCCCTGCAGAGTTCCCGAATCTCTTGTGGGCTATGTCGATTTGTGGCCCGTTCCCCACTGCCACTGTGCCTCCCGAGTGCACTTTTTTTTTTTTTTTTTTTTTTTTAATTTTTTTTTTTTTTTTTTTTTCTTCCTCTGCCAAATCTGCCCGCTGGGTTCCCGAGTCTCTGTGGGCTGTGCTGCTGGTTTGTGGCCCGGTCTCCTCTGCCACTGTGCCTCCCGAGTGCACTTTTTTTTTTTTTTTTTTTTTTTTTTTTTGGTGGCAGCTTCCCCGGCCACCTCTGGTGTGCGTGCTCTTCCCCCGTACGTACGCTCGCTTGTTGGCTTTGCCCGTGTGTGATCCTCGGTCGTTGCCTTCCCGAAGGCGGCTTCGCTTTGTTTCCAACCCCTCTCTCGTTCCTGGTTGATCGATGTGGTTCTCTCGTGCCGTCTTCGGGCCGGGGCCTAAGCCGCGCCAGGCGAGGGACGGACATTCATGGCGAATGGCCATTCATTGTGAATGGCGCCCGCTCCTCTCGTTCTGCCAGCGGGCCCTTCGTCTCTCCTCCCCACCCGCCCGTGGTGGTGTGTGGAAGGCAAGGGTGCGGTTGCCCGGCCTGAGCCCCGTGCCCGCGCACTCGTTGCTGCAGTGC
The DNA here is from genome assembly GCF_030254825.1 of Meriones unguiculatus. Taxonomy (NCBI): domain Eukaryota; kingdom Metazoa; phylum Chordata; class Mammalia; order Rodentia; family Muridae; genus Meriones; species Meriones unguiculatus. The sequence continues at coordinate 16,281 of NW_026843718.1, forward strand.
GTGGGGCTCCGTGTGGGTTCGTTTTGCCCGTGTGGCCCCTTGAGCCCCCTTCCCCGGGCCGGGGGAGGGTGGCTCATCTGCGGCGTCGCGTGCCGCTCCCGGTCGGTGTGCGCGCGCCTCGTTCTTTGCGATCCTCGCGGTGCCCCTGGAGCGTCCCAGGACTTCGAGGTGCCCGCTTCTGAGCGGCGGTGGCGTTTCCCGTTCCCTCTGGCGCCTCCTGTGCTCGGCTTTGCTTGCTTGCGGCGTGCGTGGCTTGTTCCCGTTGTTTGCCGTCCCTCTTGTGGGTCCGTGCCCGCTCCGCTGGTGCGGGAGACACGGTAGAGGAGAAGGAGGAGGGGGGGTCGAGTGTAATGACCCAAAGGCCGGTGAGAGGCTCCTTGGGGTGCCCGTTTCCGAGAGGGGGGGCCCCTCGTCGGGTGAGCGTCCACCGCGTCGTTGCGTGCCGTGTGCCCTCGGCGTGTCCCGGGAGGCGGGCCATAACGCAGACCCCCCGCGTGCGTGTCTTCCCCCCGTTGCTCGACGGAGGTCGAGTTGTGTGAGCGTCACGCCCGCACGCACGTCGTTTCTCCGGCTGGCCGCGGCCGGGGGTGCTTGGTCGGGTTGGGTATGCCCCGCCCTCGGTGAGAAAGCGTTCCTTCTCTAGCTATCCGGGGAGAAGAAAGGGCGTGTGCTGTGTTCCGGTGGGGCTTCTCCCGAATGGCCTCCGGCCGGCTGCCCGCCCTGACCGCCTTTCTGTGCGCGTAGCTTCGGCCTGGCCTCCGGCTTCTTCCGGGGGCTTTGTTCTCTCGCCTACCGCGGCCCGCGCCTCCTCGCTCCGAGTCCGGGGAGGGATCACGCGGGGCAAGAGCTCGGCGTCATGCCGGCGTCGCGGAGTGTTGGGTTCTCGTGGCGGAGGTTGGCGGTAGCGGTGGTGGAAGGGCCGCGTGTGCACCCCCGCGCGCGCGCGGTCTGCCCCATCCCATCCCCGTGGGGCGCCGCGGGACGGGTAGCGGAAGGGCGGTGGTGGGCTCCCGGTCCCACCCGTCCCTGTTCCCCTGCCCCCACCCCGTGGCCGCCCGCCGCGTGCGGCCCTCCCGTGCGCGTCCCCGTCTTTGCCGTTCCCGCGACTTGGACGTTGCCGCGCGTGGTGCGTGCGTTGTGGTCTGTTCGTGTGGCGGGGCGTCGTCCCGCTCGCCCCCCCTCCTCGGCAGCGTTCCCACGGTTGGGGGAGCGCGGGTGAC
>NW_026843719.1:0-97536 GCF_030254825.1 Meriones unguiculatus
AAACTAGTTTCTGTGCCGTACAGTTCAATATAACACATTTCGGTTTTCCTGTATTCCTAATTGAGCGAGTGACACACATGTGATTCACTTTACAAAGTAGTGCTTTTCATTTACGTTCTTTCGTTGGAAACTTGTTCCTGTTACGAACAAGTTAGGGTTAGGGTTAGGGTTAGGGTTAGAGTTAGGGTTAGGGTTATATCACTTTACAGTTTCCCTGTTATAATAATTGAACAGGCAACACATATGTGAATTAGTTTATAAAGTTGTGCTTTGCCTTTCTGTTCTTTCGTTGGAAACTTGTTCTTGTGCTGTACAGTGAGATATATTACTGTTCAGGTTTCCTGTATTCCTAATGGAGCGAGCGACACACATGTGATTTAGTTTACAAATTAGTGATTTTCTTTTTTGTTCTATCATTTGAAACTTGTTCCTGTGCTGTACAATGTGATATATCACTTTTCAGTTTTCCTCTTATAATAACTGAACAGGCGACACGTATGTGAATGAGTTTACAAAGTTGTGCTTTGCGTTTCTGTTCTTTCGATGGAAACTAGTTTCTGTGCCGTACAGTGCGAGATAACACTTTTCGGTTTTCCTGTATTCCTAATTGAGCGAGTGACACACATGTGATTCACTTTACAAAGTAGTGCTTTTCATTTACGTTCTTTCGTTGGAAACTTGTTCCTGTTAGGAACAAGTTAGGGTTAGGTTTAGGGTTAGGGTTAGGGTTAGGTTAGGGCTGGGTAAGGGATAGGGTTAGCATTAGGATTAGGGTTAGGGTTAGGGTTAGAGTTAGAGTTAGGGTTAGGGTTAGGGGTTAGGGTTAGGGTTAGGGTTAGGGCCTTAGGGTTAGGGTTAGGGTTAGGCTTAGGTTAGGGCTGGGTAAGGGATAGGGTTAGCGTTAGGGTTAGGGTTAGGTTTAGGGTTAGGTTTAGGGTTAGGGTTAGGGTTAGGGGTTAGGGTTAGGGTTAGGGTTAGGGTTAGAGTTAGGATTAGGGTTATATCACTTTTCAGTTTTCCTGTTACAATAATTGAACAGGCGACACATATGTGAATTAGTTTACAAAGTTGTACTTTGCCTTTCTGTTCTTTCGTTGGAAACTTGTTCTTGTGCTGTACAGTGAGATATATTACTGTTCAGTTTTCATGTATTCCTAATGGAGCGAGCGACACACATGTGATTTAGTTTACAAATTAGTGATTTTCTTTTTTGTTCTTTCATTTGAAACTTGTTCCTGTGCTGTACAATGTGATATATCACTTTTCAGTTTTCCTGTTATAATAATTGAACAGGCGACACGTATGTGAATTAGTTTACAAAGTTGTGCTTTGCGTTTCTGTTCTTTCGATGGAAACATGTTCCTGTGCTGTACAGTGTGTTATATCACTTTTCAGTTTTCCTCTTATAATAATTGAACAGGCGACACGTATGTCATTTAGTTTACAAAGTTGTGCTTTGCGTTTCTGTTCTTTCTTTGGAAACTTGTTTCTGTGTCATACAGTGTGAGATAACACTTTCCGGTTTCCCTGTATTCCTAAATGAGGGAGCGACACACATGTGATTTAGTTTACAAAGTAGTGCTTTGGGTTTCTGTTCTTCTTGGAAACTTGTTTCTGTGCTGTACAGGGTGATATATCACTTTTCAGTTTTCCTGTTGTAATAATTGAACGGGCGACACGTATGTGATTTAGTTTACAAAGTTGTGCTTTGCTTTTCTGTTCTTTCGATGGAAACTAGTTTCTGTGCCGTACAGTTCAATATAACACATTTCGGTTTTCCTGTATTCCTAATTGAGCGAGTGACACACATGTGATTCACTTTACAAAGTAGTGCTTTTCATTTACGTTCTTTCGTTGGAAACTTGTTCCTGTTACGAACAAGTTAGGGTTAGGGTTAGGGTTAGGGTTAGTGTTAGGGTTAGGGTTAGGGTTAGGTTTGGGCTGGGTAAGGGATAGGGTTAGCGTTAGGGTTAGGGTTAGGGTTAGGGTTAGGGTTAGGGTTAGGGGTTAGGGTTAGGGTAAGGGTTAGGGTTAGGGTTAGGGCCTTAGGGTTAGGGTTAGGGTTAGCGTTATATCACTTTTCAGTTTTCCTGTTATAATAATTGAACAGGCGACACGTTTGTGAATTAGTTTACAAAGTTGTGCTTTGCGTTTCTGTTCTTTCAATGGAAACTTGTTTCTGTGCCATACAGTGTGAGATAACACTTTCCGGTTTCCCTGTATTCCTAATTGAGGGAGCTACACACATGTGATTTAGTTTACAAAGTAGTGCTTTGGGTTTCTGTTCTTCTTGGAAACTTGTTTCTGTGCTGTACAGTGTGATATATCACTTTTCAGTTTTCCTGTTGTAATAATTGAACGGGCGACACGTATGTGATTTAGTTTACAAAGTTGTGCTTTGCTTTTCTGTTCTATCGATGGAAACTAGTTTCTGTGCCATACAGTGCGAGATAACACTTTTCGGTTTTCCTGTATTCCTAATTGAGCGAGTGACACATATGTGATTCACTTTACAAAGTAGTGCTTTTCATTTACGTTCTTTAGTTGGAAACTTGTTCCTGTTAGGAACAAGTTAGGGTTAGGGTTAGGGTTAGGGTTAGGGTTAGGTTAGGGCTGGGTAAGGGATAGGGTTAGCATTAGGGTTAGGGTTAGGGTTAGGGTTAGGGTTAGGGTTAGGGTTAGGGGTTAGGGTTAGGGTTAGGGTTAGGGCCTTAGGGTTAGGGTTAGGGTTAGGGTTAGGTTAGGGCTGGGTAAGGGATAGGGTTAGCGTTAGGGTTAGGGTTAGGGTTAGGGTTAGGGTTAGGGTTAAGGGTTAGGGTTAGGGTTAGGGTTAGGGTTAGAGTTAGGGTTAGGGTTATATCACTTTACAGTTTTCCTGTTATAATAATTGAACAGGCAACACATATGTGAATTAGTTTATAAAGTTGTGCTTTGCCTTTCTGTTCTTTCGTTGGAAACTTGTTCTTGTGCTGTACAGTGAGATATATTACTGTTCAGGTTTCCTGTATTCCTAATGGAGCGAGCGACACACATGTGATTTAGTTTACAAATTAGTGATTTTCTTTTTTGTTCTATCATTTGAAACTTGTTCCTGTGCTGTACAATATGATATATCACTTTTCAGTTTTCCTGTTATAATAATTGAACAGGCGACATGTATGTGAATTAGTTTACAAAGTTGTGCTTTGCGTTTCTGTTCTTTCGATGGAAACATGTTCCTGTGCTGTACAGTGTGTTATATCACTTTTCAGTTTTCCTCTTATAATAATTGAACAGGCGACATGTATGTCATTTAGTTTACAAAGTTGTGCTTTGCGTTTCTGTTCTTTCTTTGGAAACTTGTTTCTGTGTCATACGGTGTGAGATAACACTTTCCGGTTTCCCTGTATTCCTAAATGAGGGAGCGACACACATGTGATTTAGTTTACAAAGTAGTGCTTTGGGTTTCTGTTCTTCTTGGAAACTTGTTTCTGTGCTGTACAGGGTGATATATCACTTTTCAGTTTTCCTGTTGTAATAATTGAACGGGCGACACGTATGTGATTTAGTTTACAAAGTTGTGCTTTGCTTTTCTGTTCTTTCGATGGAAACTAGTTTCTGTGCCGTACAGTTCAATATAACACATTTCGGTTTTCCTGTATTCCTAATTGAGCGAGTGACACACATGTGATTCACTTTACAAAGTAGTGCTTTTCATTTACGTTCTTTCGTTGGAAACTTGTTCCTGTTACGAACAAGTTAGGGTTAGGGTTAGGGTTAGGGTTAGAGTTAGGGTTAGGGTTATATCACTTTACAGTTTCCCTGTTATAATAATTGAACAGGCAACACATATGTGAATTAGTTTATAAAGTTGTGCTTTGCCTTTCTGTTCTTTCGTTGGAAACTTGTTCTTGTGCTGTACAGTGAGATATATTACTGTTCAGGTTTCCTGTATTCCTAATGGAGCGAGCGACACACATGTGATTTAGTTTACAAATTAGTGATTTTCTTTTTTGTTCTATCATTTGAAACTTGTTCCTGTGCTGTACAATGTGATATATCACTTTTCAGTTTTCCTCTTATAATAACTGAACAGGCGACACGTATGTGAATGAGTTTACAAAGTTGTGCTTTGCGTTTCTGTTCTTTCGATGGAAACTAGTTTCTGTTCCGTACAGTGCGAGATAACACTTTTCGGTTTTCCTGTATTCCTAATTGAGCGAGTGACACACATGTGATTCACTTTACAAAGTAGTGCTTTTCATTTACGTTCTTTCGTTGGAAACTTGTTCCTGTTAGGAACAAGTTAGGGTTAGGTTTAGGGTTAGGGTTAGGGTTAGGTTAGGGCTGGGTAAGGGATAGGGTTAGCATTAGGATTAGGGTTAGGGTTAGGGTTAGAGTTAGAGTTAGGGTTAGGGTTAGGGGTTAGGGTTAGGGTTAGGGTTAGGGCCTTAGGGTTAGGGTTAGGGTTAGGCTTAGGTTAGGGCTGGGTAAGGGATAGGGTTAGCGTTAGGGTTAGGGTTAGGTTTAGGGTTAGGTTTAGGGTTAGGGTTAGGGTTAGGGGTTAGGGTTAGGGTTAGGGTTAGGGTTAGAGTTAGGGTTAGGGTTATATCACTTTTCAGTTTTCCTGTTACAATAATTGAACAGGCGACACATATGTGAATTAGTTTACAAAGTTGTACTTTGCCTTTCTGTTCTTTCGTTGGAAACTTGTTCTTGTGCTGTACAGTGAGATATATTACTGTTCAGTTTTCATGTATTCCTAATGGAGCGAGCGACACACATGTGATTTAGTTTACAAATTAGTGATTTTCTTTTTTGTTCTTTCATTTGAAACTTGTTCCTGTGCTGTACAATGTGATATATCACTTTTCAGTTTTCCTGTTATAATAATTGAACAGGCGACACGTATGTGAATTAGTTTACAAAGTTGTGCTTTGCGTTTCTGTTCTTTCGATGGAAACATGTTCCTGTGCTGTACAGTGTGTTATATCACTTTTCAGTTTTCCTCTTATAATAATTGAACAGGCGACACGTATGTCATTTAGTTTACAAAGTTGTGCTTTGCGTTTCTGTTCTTTCTTTGGAAACTTGTTTCTGTGTCATACAGTGTGAGATAACACTTTCCGGTTTCCCTGTATTCCTAAATGAGGGAGCGACACACATGTGATTTAGTTTACAAAGTAGTGCTTTGGGTTTCTGTTCTTCTTGGAAACTTGTTTCTGTGCTGTACAGGGTGATATATCACTTTTCAGTATTCCTGTTGTAATAATTGAACGGGCGACACGTATGTGATTTAGTTTACAAAGTTGTGCTTTGCTTTTCTGTTCTTTCGATGGAAACTAGTTTCTGTGCCGTACAGTTCAATATAACACATTTCGGTTTTCCTGTATTCCTAATTGAGCGAGTGACACACATGTGATTCACTTTACAAAGTAGTGCTTTTCATTTACGTTCTTTCGTTGGAAACTTGTTCCTGTTACGAACAAGTTAGGGTTAGGGTTAGGGTTAGGGTTAGTGTTAGGGTTAGGGTTAGGGTTAGGTTTGGGCTGGGTAAGGGATAGGGTTAGCGTTAGGGTTAGGGTTAGGGTTAGGGTTAGGGTTAGGGGTTAGGGTTAGGGTAAGGGTTAGGGTTAGGGTTAGGGCCTTAGGGTTAGGGTTAGGGTTAGCGTTATATCACTTTTCAGTTTTCCTGGTATAATAATTGAACAGGCGACACGTTTGTGAATTAGTTTACAAAGTTGTGCTTTGCGTTTCTGTTCTTTCAATGGAAACTTGTTTCTGTGCCATACAGTGTGAGATAACACTTTCCGGTTTCCCTGTATTCCTAATTGAGGGAGCTACACACATGTGATTTAGTTTACAAAGTAGTGCTTTGGGTTTCTGTTCTTCTTGGAAACTTGTTTCTGTGCTGTACAGTGTGATATATCACTTTTCAGTTTTCCTGTTGTAATAATTGAACGGGCGACACGTATGTGATTTAGTTTACAAAGTTGTGCTTTGCTTTTCTGTTCTATCGATGGAAACTAGTTTCTGTGCCATACAGTGCGAGATAACACTTTTCGGTTTTCCTGTATTCCTAATTGAGCGAGTGACACATATGTGATTCACTTTACAAAGTAGTGCTTTTCATTTACGTTCTTTAGTTGGAAACTTGTTCCTGTTAGGAACAAGGTAGGGTTAGGGTTAGGGTTAGGGTTAGGGTTAGGTTAGGGCTGGGTAAGGGATAGGGTTAGCATTAGGGTTAGGGTTAGGGTTAGGGTTAGGGTTAGGGTTAGGGTTAGGGGTTAGGGTTAGGGTTAGGGTTAGGGCCTTAGGGTTAGGGTTAGGGTTAGGGTTAGTTTAGGGCTGGGTAAGGGATAGGGTTAGCGTTAGGGTTAGGGTTAGGGTTAGGGTTAGGGTTAGGGTTAAGGGTTAGGGTTAGGGTTAGGGTTAGGGTTAGAGTTAGGGTTAGGGTTATATCACTTTACAGTTTTCCTGTTATAATAATTGAACAGGCAACACATATGTGAATTAGTTTATAAAGTTGTGCTTTGCCTTTCTGTTCTTTCGTTGGAAACTTGTTCTTGTGCTGTACAGTGAGATATATTACTGTTCAGGTTTCCTGTATTCCTAATGGAGCGAGCGACACACATGTGATTTAGTTTACAAATTAGTGATTTTCTTTTTTGTTCTATCATTTGAAACTTGTTCCTGTGCTGTACAATATGATATATCACTTTTCAGTTTTCCTGTTATAATAATTGAACAGGCGACATGTATGTGAATTAGTTTACAAAGTTGTGCTTTGCGTTTCTGTTCTTTCGATGGAAACATGTTCCTGTGCTGTACAGTGTGTTATATCACTTTTCAGTTTTCCTCTTATAATAATTGAACAGGCGACATGTATGTCATTTAGTTTACAAAGTTGTGCTTTGCGTTTCTGTTCTTTCTTTGGAAACTTGTTTCTGTGTCATACGGTGTGAGATAACACTTTCCGGTTTCCCTGTATTCCTAAATGAGGGAGCGACACACATGTGATTTAGTTTACAAAGTAGTGCTTTGGGTTTCTGTTCTTCTTGGAAACTTGTTTCTGTGCTGTACAGGGTGATATATCACTTTTCAGTTTTCCTGTTGTAATAATTGAACGGGCGACACGTATGTGATTTAGTTTACAAAGTTGTGCTTTGCTTTTCTGTTCTTTCGATGGAAACTAGTTTCTGTGCCGTACAGTTCAATATAACACATTTCGGTTTTCCTGTATTCCTAATTGAGCGAGTGACACACATGTGATTCACTTTACAAAGTAGTGCTTTTCATTTACGTTCTTTCGTTGGAAACTTGTTCCTGTTACGAACAAGTTAGGGTTAGGGTTAGGGTTAGGGTTAGAGTTAGGGTTAGGGTTATATCACTTTACAGTTTCCCTGTTATAATAATTGAACAGGCAACACATATGTGAATTAGTTTATAAAGTTGTGCTTTGCCTTTCTGTTCTTTCGTTGGAAACTTGTTCTTGTGCTGTACAGTGAGATATATTACTGTTCAGGTTTCCTGTATTCCTAATGGAGCGAGCGACACACATGTGATTTAGTTTACAAATTAGTGATTTTCTTTTTTGTTCTATCATTTGAAACTTGTTCCTGTGCTGTACAATGTGATATATCACTTTTCAGTTTTCCTCTTATAATAACTGAACAGGCGACACGTATGTGAATGAGTTTACAAAGTTGTGCTTTGCGTTTCTGTTCTTTCGATGGAAACTAGTTTCTGTGCCGTACAGTGCGAGATAACACTTTTCGGTTTTCCTGTATTCCTAATTGAGCGAGTGACACACATGTGATTCACTTTACAAAGTAGTGCTTTTCATTTACGTTCTTTCGTTGGAAACTTGTTCCTGTTAGGAACAAGTTAGGGTTAGGTTTAGGGTTAGGGTTAGGGTTAGGTTAGGGCTGGGTAAGGGATAGGGTTAGCATTAGGATTAGGGTTAGGGTTAGGGTTAGAGTTAGAGTTAGGGTTAGGGTTAGGGGTTAGGGTTAGGGTTAGGGTTAGGGCCTTAGGGTTAGGGTTAGGGTTAGGCTTAGGTTAGGGCTGGGTAAGGGATAGGGTTAGCGTTAGGGTTAGGGTTAGGTTTAGGGTTAGGTTTAGGGTTAGGGTTAGGGTTAGGGGTTAGGGTTAGGGTTAGGGTTAGGGTTAGAGTTAGGATTAGGGTTATATCACTTTTCAGTTTTCCTGTTACAATAATTGAACAGGCGACACATATGTGAATTAGTTTACAAAGTTGTACTTTGCCTTTCTGTTCTTTCGTTGGAAACTTGTTCTTGTGCTGTACAGTGAGATATATTACTGTTCAGTTTTCATGTATTCCTAATGGAGCGAGCGACACACATGTGATTTAGTTTACAAATTAGTGATTTTCTTTTTTGTTCTTTCATTTGAAACTTGTTCCTGTGCTGTACAATGTGATATATCACTTTTCAGTTTTCCTGTTATAATAATTGAACAGGCGACACGTATGTGAATTAGTTTACAAAGTTGTGCTTTGCGTTTCTGTTCTTTCGATGGAAACATGTTCCTGTGCTGTACAGTGTGTTATATCACTTTTCAGTTTTCCTCTTATAATAATTGAACAGGCGACACGTATGTCATTTAGTTTACAAAGTTGTGCTTTGCTTTTCTGTTCTATCGATGGAAACTAGTTTCTGTGCCATACAGTGCGAGATAACACTTTTCGGTTTTCCTGTATTCCTAATTGAGCGAGTGACACATATGTGATTCACTTTACAAAGTAGTGCTTTTCATTTACGTTCTTTAGTTGGAAACTTGTTCCTGTTAGGAACAAGTTAGGGTTAGGGTTAGGGTTAGGGTTAGGGTTAGGTTAGGGCTGGGTAAGGGATAGGGTTAGCATTAGGGTTAGGGTTAGGGTTAGGGTTAGGGTTAGGGTTAGGGTTAGGGGTTAGGGTTAGGGTTAGGGTTAGGGTTAGGGCCTTAGGGTTAGGGTTAGGGTTAGGGTTAGGTTAGGGCTGGGTAAGGGATAGGGTTAGCGTTAGGGTTAGGGTTAGGGTTAGGGTTAGGGTTAGGGTTAAGGGTTAGGGTTAGGGTTAGGGTTAGGGTTAGAGTTAGGGTTAGGGTTATATCACTTTACAGTTTTCCTGTTATAATAATTGAACAGGCAACACATATGTGAATTAGTTTATAAAGTTGTGCTTTGCCTTTCTGTTCTTTCGTTGGAAACTTGTTCTTGTGCTGTACAGTGAGATATATTACTGTTCAGGTTTCCTGTATTCCTAATGGAGCGAGCGACACACATGTGATTTAGTTTACAAATTAGTGATTTTCTTTTTTGTTCTATCATTTGAAACTTGTTCCTGTGCTGTACAATATGATATATCACTTTTCAGTTTTCCTGTTATAATAATTGAACAGGCGACATGTATGTGAATTAGTTTACAAAGTTGTGCTTTGCGTTTCTGTTCTTTCGATGGAAACATGTTCCTGTGCTGTACAGTGTGTTATATCACTTTTCAGTTTTCCTCTTATAATAATTGAACAGGCGACATGTATGTCATTTAGTTTACAAAGTTGTGCTTTGCGTTTCTGTTCTTTCTTTGGAAACTTGTTTCTGTGTCATACGGTGTGAGATAACACTTTCCGGTTTCCCTGTATTCCTAAATGAGGGAGCGACACACATGTGATTTAGTTTACAAAGTAGTGCTTTGGGTTTCTGTTCTTCTTGGAAACTTGTTTCTGTGCTGTACAGGGTGATATATCACTTTTCAGTTTTCCTGTTGTAATAATTGAACGGGCGACACGTATGTGATTTAGTTTACAAAGTTGTGCTTTGCTTTTCTGTTCTTTCGATGGAAACTAGTTTCTGTGCCGTACAGTTCAATATAACACATTTCGGTTTTCCTGTATTCCTAATTGAGCGAGTGACACACATGTGATTCACTTTACAAAGTAGTGCTTTTCATTTACGTTCTTTCGTTGGAAACTTGTTCCTGTTACGAACAAGTTAGGGTTAGGGTTAGGGTTAGGGTTAGAGTTAGGGTTAGGGTTATATCACTTTACAGTTTCCCTGTTATAATAATTGAACAGGCAACACATATGTGAATTAGTTTATAAAGTTGTGCTTTGCCTTTCTGTTCTTTCGTTGGAAACTTGTTCTTGTGCTGTACAGTGAGATATATTACTGTTCAGGTTTCCTGTATTCCTAATGGAGCGAGCGACACACATGTGATTTAGTTTACAAATTAGTGATTTTCTTTTTTGTTCTATCATTTGAAACTTGTTCCTGTGCTGTACAATGTGATATATCACTTTTCAGTTTTCCTCTTATAATAACTGAACAGGCGACACGTATGTGAATGAGTTTACAAAGTTGTGCTTTGCGTTTCTGTTCTTTCGATGGAAACTAGTTTCTGTGCCGTACAGTGCGAGATAACACTTTTCGGTTTTCCTGTATTCCTAATTGAGCGAGTGACACACATGTGATTCACTTTACAAAGTAGTGCTTTTCATTTACGTTCTTTCGTTGGAAACTTGTTCCTGTTAGGAACAAGTTAGGGTTAGGTTTAGGGTTAGGGTTAGGGTTAGGTTAGGGCTGGGTAAGGGATAGGGTTAGCATTAGGATTAGGGTTAGGGTTAGGGTTAGAGTTAGAGTTAGGGTTAGGGTTAGGGGTTAGGGTTAGGGTTAGGGTTAGGGCCTTAGGGTTAGGGTTAGGGTTAGGCTTAGGTTAGGGCTGGGTAAGGGATAGGGTTAGCGTTAGGGTTAGGGTTAGGTTTAGGGTTAGGTTTAGGGTTAGGGTTAGGGTTAGGGGTTAGGGTTAGGGTTAGGGTTAGGGTTAGAGTTAGGATTAGGGTTATATCACTTTTCAGTTTTCCTGTTACAATAATTGAACAGGCGACACATATGTGAATTAGTTTACAAAGTTGTACTTTGCCTTTCTGTTCTTTCGTTGGAAACTTGTTCTTGTGCTGTACAGTGAGATATATTACTGTTCAGTTTTCATGTATTCCTAATGGAGCGAGCGACACACATGTGATTTAGTTTACAAATTAGTGATTTTCTTTTTTGTTCTTTCATTTGAAACTTGTTCCTGTGCTGTACAATGTGATATATCACTTTTCAGTTTTCCTGTTATAATAATTGAACAGGCGACACGTATGTGAATTAGTTTACAAAGTTGTGCTTTGCGTTTCTGTTCTTTCGATGGAAACATGTTCCTGTGCTGTACAGTGTGTTATATCACTTTTCAGTTTTCCTCTTATAATAATTGAACAGGCGACACGTATGTCATTTAGTTTACAAAGTTGTGCTTTGCGTTTCTGTTCTTTCTTTGGAAACTTGTTTCTGTGTCATACAGTGTGAGATAACACTTTCCGGTTTCCCTGTATTCCTAAATGAGGGAGCGACACACATGTGATTTAGTTTACAAAGTAGTGCTTTGGGTTTCTGTTCTTCTTGGAAACTTGTTTCTGTGCTGTACAGGGTGATATATCACTTTTCAGTTTTCCTGTTGTAATAATTGAACGGGCGACACGTATGTGATTTAGTTTACAAAGTTGTGCTTTGCTTTTCTGTTCTTTCGATGGAAACTAGTTTCTGTGCCGTACAGTTCAATATAACACATTTCGGTTTTCCTGTATTCCTAATTGAGCGAGTGACACACATGTGATTCACTTTACAAAGTAGTGCTTTTCATTTACGTTCTTTCGTTGGAAACTTGTTCCTGTTACGAACAAGTTAGGGTTAGGGTTAGGGTTAGGGTTAGTGTTAGGGTTAGGGTTAGGGTTAGGTTTGGGCTGGGTAAGGGATAGGGTTAGCGTTAGGGTTAGGGTTAGGGTTAGGGTTAGGGTTAGGGGTTAGGGTTAGGGTAAGGGTTAGGGTTAGGGTTAGGGCCTTAGGGTTAGGGTTAGGGTTAGCGTTATATCACTTTTCAGTTTTCCTGTTATAATAATTGAACAGGCGACACGTTTGTGAATTAGTTTACAAAGTTGTGCTTTGCGTTTCTGTTCTTTCAATGGAAACTTGTTTCTGTGCCATACAGTGTGAGATAACACTTTCCGGTTTCCCTGTATTCCTAATTGAGGGAGCTACACACATGTGATTTAGTTTACAAAGTAGTGCTTTGGGTTTCTGTTCTTCTTGGAAACTTGTTTCTGTGCTGTACAGTGTGATATATCACTTTTCAGTTTTCCTGTTGTAATAATTGAACGGGCGACACGTATGTGATTTAGTTTACAAAGTTGTGCTTTGCTTTTCTGTTCTATCGATGGAAACTAGTTTCTGTGCCATACAGTGCGAGATAACACTTTTCGGTTTTCCTGTATTCCTAATTGAGCGAGTGACACATATGTGATTCACTTTACAAAGTAGTGCTTTTCATTTACGTTCTTTATTTGGAAACTTGTTCCTGTTAGGAACAAGTTAGGGTTAGGGTTAGGGTTAGGGTTAGGGTTAGGTTAGGGCTGGGTAAGGGATAGGGTTAGCATTAGGGTTAGGGTTAGGGTTAGGGTTAGGGTTAGGGTTAGGGTTAGGGGTTAGGGTTAGGGTTAGGGTTAGGGCCTTAGGGTTAGGGTTAGGGTTAGGGTTAGGTTAGGGCTGGGTAAGGGATAGGGTTAGCGTTAGGGTTAGGGTTAGGGTTAGGGTTAGGGTTAGGGTTAAGGGTTAGGGTTAGGGTTAGGGTTAGGGTTAGAGTTAGGGTTAGGGTTATATCACTTTACAGTTTTCCTGTTATAATAATTGAACAGGCAACACATATGTGAATTAGTTTATAAAGTTGTGCTTTGCCTTTCTGTTCTTTCGTTGGAAACTTGTTCTTGTGCTGTACAGTGAGATATATTACTGTTCAGGTTTCCTGTATTCCTAATGGAGCGAGCGACACACATGTGATTTAGTTTACAAATTAGTGATTTTCTTTTTTGTTCTATCATTTGAAACTTGTTCCTGTGCTGTACAATGTGATATATCACTTTTCAGTTTTCCTCTTATAATAACTGAACAGGCGACACGTATGTGAATGAGTTTACAAAGTTGTGCTTTGCGTTTCTGTTCTTTCGATGGAAACATGTTCCTGTGCTGTACAGTGTGTTATATCACTTTTCAGTTTTCCTCTTATAATAATTGAACAGGCGACACGTATGTCATTTAGTTGACAAAGTTGTGCTTTGCGTTTCTGTTCTTTCTTTGGAAACTTGTTTCTGTGTCATACAGTGTGAGACAACACTTTCCGGTTTCCCTGTATTCCTAAATGAGGGAGCGACACACATGTGATTTAGTTTACAAAGTAGTGCTTTGGGTTTCTGTTCTTCTTGGAAACTTGTTTCTGTGCTGTACAGTGTGATATATCACTTTTCAGTTTTCCTGTTGTAATAATTGAACGGGCGACACGTATGTGATTTAGTTTACAAAGTTGTGCTTTGCTTTTCTGTTCTTTCGATGGAAACTAGTTTCTGTGCCGTACAGTGCGAGATAACACTTTTCTGTTTCCCTGTATTCCTAATTGAGCGAGTGACACACATGTGATTCACTTTACAAAGTAGTGCTTTTCATTTACGTTCTTTCGTTGGAAACTTGTTCCTGTTAGGAACAAGTTAGGGTTAGGGTTAGGGTTAGGGTTAGGGTTAGGGTTAGGTTAGGGCTGGGTAAGGGATAGGGTTAGCGTTAGGGTTAGGGTTAGGGTTAGGGTTAGGGTTAGGATTAGGGTTAGGGGTTAGGGTTAGGGTTAGGGTTAGGGTTAGGGCCTTAGGGTTAGGTTTAGGGTTAGGGTTATATCACTTTTCAGTTTTCCTGTTATAATAATTGAACAGGCGACACATATGTGAATTAGTTTAAAAAGTTGTGCTTTGCCCCTCTGTTCTTTCGTTGGAAACTTGTTCTTGTGCTGTACAGTGAGATATATTACTGTTCAGTTTTCCTGTATTCCTAATGGAGCGAGCGACACACATGTGATTTAGTTTACAAATTAGTGATTTTCTTTTTTGTTCTTTCATTTGAAACTTGTTCCTGTGCTGTACAATGTGATATATCACTTTTCAGTTTTCCTGTTGTAATAATTGAACGGGCGACACGTATGTGATTTAGTTTACAAAGTTGTGCTTTGCTTTTCTGTTCTTTCGATGGAAACTAGTTTCTGTGCCGTACAGTGCGAGATAACACTTTTCGGTTTTCCTGTATTCCTAATTGAGCGAGTGACACGCATGTGATTCACTTTACAAAGTAGTGCTTTTCATTTACGTTCTTTCGTTGGAAACTTGTTCCTGTTAGGAACAAGTTAGGGTTAGGGTTAGGGTTAGGGTTAGGGTTAGGTTAGGGCTGGGTAAGGGATAGGGTTAGCATTAGGGTTAGGGTTAGGGTTAGGGTTAGGGTTAGGGTTAGGGTTAGGGGTTAGGGTTAGTGTTAGGGTTAGGGTTAGGGCCTTAGGGTTAGGGTTAGGGTAGGGTTATATCACTTTTCAGTTTTCCTGTTATAATAATTGAACAGGCGACACATATGTGAATTAGTTTACAAAGTTGTGCTTTGAGTTTCTGTTCTTTCAATGGAAACTTGTTTCTATGCCGTACAGTGCGAGATAACACTTTTCAGTTTTCCTGTATTCCTAATTGAGCGAGCGACACACTGGTGATTCTGTTTAAAAGTAGTGCTTTGCTTTTCTGTTCTTTCGTTGGAAAGTTGTTCTTGTGCTGTACAGTGAGATATATTACTGTTCAGTTTTCCTGTATTCCTAATGGAGCGAGCGACACACATGTGATTTAGTTTACAAATTAGTGATTTTCTTTTTTGTTCTTTCATTTGAAACTTGTTCCTGTGCTGTACAATGTGATATATCACTTTTCAGTTTTCCTGTTATAATAATTGAACAGGCGACACGTATGTGAATTAGTTTACAAAGTTGTGCTTTGTGTTTCTGTTCTCTCGATGGAAACATGTTCCTGTGCTGTACAGTGTGTTATATCACTTTTCAGTTTTCCTCTTATAATAATTGAACAGGCGACACGTATGTCATTTAGTTTACAAAGTTGTGCTTTGCGTTTCTGTTCTTTCTTTGGAAACTTGTTTCTGTGCCATACAGTGTGAGATAACACTTTCCGGTTTCCCTGTATTCCTAATTGAGGGAGCGACACACATGTGATTTAGTTTACAAAGTAGTGCTTTGGGTTTCTGTTCTTCTTGGAAACTTGTTTCTGTGCTGTACACTGTGATATATCACTTTTCAGTTTTCCTGTTGTAATAATTGAACGGACGACAGGTATGTGATTTAGTTTACAAAGTTGTGCTTTGCTTTTCTGTTCTTTCGATGGAAACTAGTTTCTGTGCCGTACAGTGCTAGATAACACTTTTCGGTTTTTCTGTATTCCTAATTGAGCGAGTGACACACATGTGATTCACTTTACAAAGTAGTGCTTTTCATTTACGTTCTTTCGTTGGAAACTTGTTCCTAACGTTAGGGTTAGGGTTAGGGTTAGGGTTAGGGTTAGGGTTAGGGTTAGGGTTAGGTTAGGGTTGGGTAAGGGATAGGGTTAGCGTTAGGGTTAGGGTTAGGGTTAGGGTTAGGGTTAGGGTTTAGGGTTAGGGTTAAGGTTAGGGTTAGGGTTAGGGTTAGGGTTAGGGTTAGGGTTAGGGTTTAGGGTTAGGGTAGGGTTATATCACTTTTCATTTTTCCTGTTATACTAATTGAACAGGCGACACATATGTGAGTTAGTTTACAAAGTTGTGCTTTGCGTTTCTGTTCTTTCAATGGAAACTTGTTTCTGTGCCGTACAGTGCGAGATAACACTTTTCAGTTTTCCTGTATTCCTAATTGAGCGAGCAACACACAGGTGATTCTGTTTAAAAGAAGTGCTTTGCTTTTCTGTTCTTTCATTGGAAACTTGTTCTTGTGCTGTACAGTGAGATATATTACTGTTCAGTTTTCCTGTATTCCTAATGGAGCGAGCGACACACATGTGATTTAGTTTACAAATTAGTGATTTTCTTTTTTGTTCTTTCATTTGAAACTTGTTCCTGTGCTGTACAATGTCATATATCACTTTTCAGTTTTCCTGTATTCCTAATTGAGCGAGCGACACACATGTGATTTAGTTTACAAATTAGTGATTTTCTTTTTTGTTCTTTCATTTGAAACTTGTTCCTGTGCTGTACAATGTGATATATCACTTTTCAGTTTTCCTGTTATAATAATTGAACAGGCGACACGTATGTGAATTAGTTTACAAAGTTGTGCTTTGCGTTTCTGTTCTTTCGATGGAAACATGTTCCTGTGCTGTACAGTGTGTTATATCACTTTTCAGTTTTCCTCTTATAATAATTGAACAGGCGACACGTATGTCATTTAGTTTACAATGTTGTGCTTTCCGTTTCTGTTCTTTCTTTGGAAACTTGTTTTTGTGCCATACAGTGTGAGATAACACTTTTCGGTTTCCCTGTATTCCTAATTGAGGGAGCGACACACATGTGATTTAGTTTACAAAGTAGAGCTTTGAGTTTCTGTTCTTCTTGGAAACTTGTTTCTGTGCTGTACAGTGTGATATATCACTTTTCAGTTTTCCTGTTGTAATAATTGAACGGGCGACACGTATGTGATTTAGTTTACAAAGTTGTGCTTTGCTTTTCTGTTCTTTCGATGGAAACTAGTTTCTGTGCCGTACAGTGTGAGATAACACTTTTCGGTTTTCCTGTATTCCTAATTGAGCGAGTGACACGCATGTGATTCACTTTACAAAGTAGTGCTTTTCATTTACGTTCTTTCGTTGGAAACTTGTTCCTGTTAGGAACAAGTTAGGGTTAGGGTTAGGGTTAGGGTTAGGGTTAGGTTAGGGCTGGGTAAGGGACAGGGTTAGCATTAGGGTTAGGGTTAGGGTTAGGGTTAGGGTTAGGGTTAGGGTTAGGGGTTAGGGTTAGGGTTAGGGTTAGGGTTAGGGCCTTAGGGTTAGGGTTAGGGTAGGGTTATATCACTTTTCAGTTTTCCTGTTATAATAATTGAACAGGCGACACATATGTAAATTAGTTTACAAAGTTGTGCTTTGAGTTTCTGTTCTTTCAATAGAAACTTGTTTCTATGCCTTACAGTGCGAGATAACACTTTTCAGTTTTCCTGTATTCCTAATTGAGCGAGCGACACACTGGTGATTCTGTTTAAAAGTAGTGCTTTGCTTTTCTGTTCTTTCGCTGGAAAGTTGTTCTTGTGCTGTACAGTGAGATATATTACTGTTCAGTTTTCCTGTATTCCTAATGGAGCGAGCGACACACATGTGATTTAGTTTACAAACTGGTGATTTTCTTTTTGTTCTTTCATTTGAAACTTGTTCCTGTGCTGTACAATGTGATATATCACTTTTCAGTTTTCCTGTTATAATAATTGAACAGGCGACACGTATGTGAATTAGTTTACAAAGTTGTGCTTTGCGTTTCTGTTCTTTCGATGGAAACATGTTCCTGTGCTGTACAGTGTGTTATATCACTTTTCAGTTTTCCTCTTATAATAATTGAACAGGCGACACGTATGTCATTTAGTTTACAATGTTGTGCTTTCCGTTTCTGTTCTTTCTTTGGAAACTTGTTTTTGTGCCATACAGTGTGAGATAACACTTTTCGGTTTCCCTGTATTCCTAATTGAGGGAGCGACACACATGTGATTTAGTTTACAAAGTAGTGCTTTGAGTTTCTGTTCTTCTTGGAAACTTTTTTCTGTGCTGTACAGTGTGATATATCACTTTTCAGTTTTCCTGTTGTAATAATTGAACGGGCGACACGTATGTGATTTAGTTTACAAAGTTGTGCTTTGCTTTTCTGTTCTTTCGATGGAAACTAGTTTCTGTGCCGTACAGTGCGAGATAACACTTTTCGGTTTTCCTGTATTCCTAATTGAGCGAGTGACACGCATGTGATTCACTTTACAAAGTAGTGCTTTTCATTTACGTTCTTTCGTTGGAAACTTGTTCCTGTTAGGAACAAGTTAGGGTTAGGGTTAGGGTTAGGGTTAGGGTTAGGTTAGGGCTGGGTAAGGGATAGGGTTAGCATTAGGGTTAGGGTTAGGGTTAGGGTTAGGGTTAGGGTTAGGGTTAGGGGTTAGGGTTAGTGTTAGGGTTAGGGTTAGGGCCTTAGGGTTAGGGTTAGGGTAGGGTTATATCACTTTTCAGTTTTCCTGTTATAATAATTGAACAGGCGACACATATGTGAATTAGTTTACAAAGTTGTGCTTTGAGTTTCTGTTCTTTCAATGGAAACTTGTTTCTATGCCGTACAGTGCGAGATAACACTTTTCAGTTTTCCTGTATTCCTAATTGAGCGAGCGACACACTGGTGATTCTGTTTAAAAGTAGTGCTTTGCTTTTCTGTTCTTTCGTTGGAAAGTTGTTCTTGTGCTGTACAGTGAGATATATTACTGTTCAGTTTTCCTGTATTCCTAATGGAGCGAGCGACACACATGTGATTTAGTTTACAAATTAGTGATTTTCTTTTTTGTTCTTTCATTTGAAACTTGTTCCTGTGCTGTACAATGTGATATATCACTTTTCAGTTTTCCTGTTATAATAATTGAACAGGCGACACGTATGTGAATTAGTTTACAAAGTTGTGCTTTGCGTTTCTGTTCTCTCGATGGAAACATGTTCCTGTGCTGTACAGTGTGTTATATCACTTTTCAGTTTTCCTCTTATAATAATTGAACAGGCGACACGTATGTCATTTAGTTTACAAAGTTGTGCTTTGCGTTTCTGTTCTTTCTTTGGAAACTTGTTTCTGTGCCATACAGTGTGAGATAACACTTTCCGGTTTCCCTGTATTCCTAATTGAGGGAGCGACACACATGTGATTTAGTTTACAAAGTAGTGCTTTGGGTTTCTGTTCTTCTTGGAAACTTGTTTCTGTGCTGTACACTGTGATATATCACTTTTCAGTTTTCCTGTTGTAATAATTGAACGGACGACAGGTATGTGATTTAGTTTACAAAGTTGTGCTTTGCTTTTCTGTTCTTTCGATGGAAACTAGTTTCTGTGCCGTACAGTGCTAGATAACACTTTTCGGTTTTCCTGTATTCCTAATTGAGCGAGTGACACACATGTGATTCACTTTACAAAGTAGTGCTTTTCATTTACGTTCTTTCGTTGGAAACTTGTTCCTGTTAGGAACAAGTTAGGGTTAGGGTTAGGGTTAGGGTTAGGGTTAGGGTTAGGTTAGGGCTGGGTAAGGGATAGGGTTAGCGTTAGGGTTAGGGTTAGGGTTAGGGTTAGGGTTAGGGTTTAGGGTTAGGGTTAAGGTTAGGGTTAGGGTTAGGGTTAGGGTTAGGGCCTTAGGGTTAGGGTTAGGGTAGGGTTATATCACTTTTCATTTTTCCTGTTATACTAATTGAACAGGCGACACATATGTGAGTTAGTTTACAAAGTTGTGCTTTGCGTTTCTGTTCTTTCAATGGAAACTTGTTTCTGTGCCGTACAGTGCGAGATAACACTTTTCAGTTTTCCTGTATTCCTAATTGAGCGAGCGACACACAGGTGATTCTGTTTAAAAGAAGTGCTTTGCTTTTCTGTTCTTTCATTGGAAACTTGTTCTTGTGCTGTACAGTGAGATATATTACTGTTCAGTTTTCCTGTATTCCTAATGGAGCGAGCGACACACATGTGATTTAGTTTACAAATTAGTGATTTTCTTTTTTGTTCTTTCATTTGAAACTTGTTCCTGTGCTGTACAATGTCATATATCACTTTTCAGTTTTCCTGTATTCCTAATTGAGCGAGCGACACACATGTGATTTAGTTTACAAATTAGTGATTTTCTTTTTTGTTCTTTCATTTGAAACTTGTTCCTGTGCTGTACAATGTGATATATCACTTTTCAGTTTTCCTGTTATAATAATTGAACAGGCGACACGTATGTGAATTAGTTTACAAAGTTGTGCTTTGCGTTTCTGTTCTTTCGATGGAAACATGTTCCTGTGCTGTACAGTGTGTTATATCACTTTTCAGTTTTCCTCTTATAATAATTGAACAGGCGACACGTATGTCATTTAGTTTACAATGTTGTGCTTTCCGTTTCTGTTCTTTCTTTGGAAACTTGTTTTTGTGCCATACAGTGTGAGATAACACTTTTCGGTTTCCCTGTATTCCTAATTGAGGGAGCGACACACATGTGATTTAGTTTACAAAGTAGTGCTTTGAGTTTCTGTTCTTCTTGGAAACTTGTTTCTGTGCTGTACAGTGTGATATATCACTTTTCAGTTTTCCTGTTGTAATAATTGAACGGGCGACACGTATGTGATTTAGTTTACAAAGTTGTGCTTTGCTTTTCTGTTCTTTCGATGGAAACTAGTTTCTGTGCCGTACAGTGCGAGATAACACTTTTCGGTTTTCCTGTATTCCTAATTGAGCGAGTGACACGCATGTGATTCACTTTACAAAGTAGTGCTTTTCATTTACGTTCTTTCGTTGGAAACTTGTTCCTGTTAGGAACAAGTTAGGGTTAGGGTTAGGGTTAGGGTTAGGTTAGGGCTGGGTAAGGGATAGGGTTAGCATTAGGGTTAGGGTTAGGGTTAGGGTTAGGGTTAGGGTTAGGGTTAGGGGTTAGGGTTAGTGTTAGGGTTAGGGTTAGGGCCTTAGGGTTAGGGTTAGGGTAGGGTTATATCACTTTTCAGTTTTCCTGTTATAATAATTGAACAGGCGACACATATGTGAATTAGTTTACAAAGTTGTGCTTTGAGTTTCTGTTCTTTCAATGGAAACTTGTTTCTATGCCGTACAGTGCGAGATAACACTTTTCAGTTTTCCTGTATTCCTAATTGAGCGAGCGACACACTGGTGATTCTGTTTAAAAGTAGTGCTTTGCTTTTCTGTTCTTTCGTTGGAAAGTTGTTCTTGTGCTGTACAGTGAGATATATTACTGTTCAGTTTTCCTGTATTCCTAATGGAGCGAGCGACACACATGTGATTTTGTTTACAAATTAGTGATTTTCTTTTTTGTTCTTTCATTTGAAACTTGTTCCTGTGCTGTACAATGTGATATATCACTTTTCAGTTTTCCTGTTATAATAATTGAACAGGCGACATGTATGTGAATTAGTTTACAAAGTTGTGCTTTGCGTTTCTGTTCTCTCGATGGAAACATGTTCCTGTGCTGTACAGTGTGTTATATCACTTTTCAGTTTTCGTCTTATAATAATTGAACAGGCGACACGTATGTCATTTAGTTTACAAAGTTGTGCTTTGCGTTTCTGTTCTTTCTTTGGAAACTTGTTTCTGTGCCATACAGTGTGAGATAACACTTTTCGGTTTTCCTGTATTCCTAATTGAGGGAGCGACACACATGTGATTTAGTTTACAAAGTAGTGCTTTGGGTTTCTGTTCTTCTTGGAAACTTGTTTCTGTGCTGTACACTGTGATATATCACTTTTCAGTTTTCCTGTTGTAATAATTGAACGGACGACAGGTATGTGATTTAGTTTACAAAGTTGTGCTTTGCTTTTCTGTTCTTTCGATGGAAACTAGTTTCTGTGCCGTACAGTGCTAGATAACACTTTTCGGTTTTCCTGTATTCCTAATTGAGCGAGTGACACACATGTGATTCACTTTACAAAGTAGTGCTTTTCATTTACGTTCTTTCGTTGGAAACTTGTTCCTGTTAGGAACAAGTTAGGGTTAGGGTTAGGGTTAGGGTTAGGGTTAGGGTTAGGGTTAGGTTAGGGCTGGGTAAGGGCTAGGGTTAGCGTTAGGGTTAGGGTTAGGGTTAGGGTTAGGGTTAGGGTTTAGGGTTAGGGTTAAGGTTAGGGTTAGGGTTAGGGTTAGGGTTAGGGCCTTAGGGTTAGGGTTAGGGTAGGGTTATATCACTTTTCATTTTTCCTGTTATACTAATTGAACAGGCGACACATATGTGAGTTATTTTACAAAGTTGTGCTTTGCGTTTCTGTTCTTTCAATGGAAACTTGTTTCTGTGCCGTACAGTGCGAGATAACACTTTTCAGTTTTCCTGTATTCCTAATTGAGCGAGTGACACACAGGTGATTCTGTTTAAAAGAAGTGCTTTGCTTTTCTGTTCTTTCATTGGAAACTTGTTCTTGTGCTGTACAGTGAGATATATTACTGTTCAGTTTTCCTGTATTCCTAATGGAGCGAGCGACACACATGTGATTTAGTTTACAAATTAGTGATTTTCTTTTTTGTTCTTTCATTTGAAACTTGTTCCTGTGCTGTACAATGTCATATATCACTTTTCAGTTTTCCTGTATTCCTAATGGAGCGAGCGACACACATGTGATTTAGTTTACAAATTAGTGATTTTCTTTTTTGTTCTTTCATTTGAAACTTGTTCCTGTGCTGTACAATGTCATATATCACTTTTCAGTTTTCCTGTTATAATAATTGAACAGGCGACAAGTATGTCAATTCCTTTAAAAAGTTGTGCTTTGCTTTTCTGTTCTTTCGATGAAAATTTGTTCCTGTGCTGTACAGTGCGTTATATCACTTTTCAGTTTTCTTGTTATAATAATTGAACAGGCGACACATATGTGAATTAGTTTGCAAAGTTGTGCTTTGAGTTTCTGTTCTTTCTTCGGAAATTTGTTTCTGTGCCATACAGTGCGAGATAACACTTTTCGGTTTCCCTGTATTCCTAATTGAGCGAGCGACACACATGTGATTTAGTTTACAAAGTAGTTCTTTCATTTACGTTCTTTCCTTGGAAACTTGTTCCTGTTAGGAACAAGTTAGGGTTAGGTTTAGGGTTAGGTTTAGGGTTAGGGTTAGGGTTAGGTTAGGGCTGGGTAAGGGATATGGTTAGGGTTACGGTTAGAGTTAGGGTTAGGGTTTGGGGTTATGGTGAGTGTAAGGGTTAGGGGTTAGGGTTAGGGTTATGGTTATGGTTAGGGGCTTAGGGTTAGTGTTAGTGTTATTGTTAGGGTAAGGGGCTTAGGGTTAGTGTTAGGGATAGGGTTATATCACTTTTCAGTTTTCCTTTTATAATAATTGAACAGGCGACACGTATGTGAATTAGTTTACAAAGTTGTGCTTTGCGTTTCTGTTCTCTCGATGGAAACATGTTCCTGTGCTGTACAGTGTGTTATATCACTTTTCAGTTTTCCTCTTATAATAATTGAACAGGCGACACGTATGTCATTTAGTTTACAAAGTTGTGCTTTGCGTTTCTGTTCTTTCTTTGGAAACTTGTTTCTGTGCCATACAGTGTGAGATAACACTTTTCGGTTTTCCTGTATTCCTAATTGAGGGAGCGACACACATGTGATTTAGTTTACAAAGTAGTGCTTTGGGTTTCTGTTCTTCTTGGAAACTTGTTTCTGTGCTGTACACTGTGATATATCACTTTTCAGTTTTCCTGTTGTAATAATTGAACGGACGACAGGTATGTGATTTAGTTTACAAAGTTGTGCTTTGCTTTTCTGTTCTTTCGATGGAAACTAGTTTCTGTGCCGTACAGTGCTAGATAACACTTTTCGGTTTTCCTGTATTCCTAATTGAGCGAGTGACACACATGTGATTCACTTTACAAAGTAGTGCTTTTCATTTACGTTCTTTCGTTGGAAACTTGTTCCTGTTAGGAACAAGTTAGGGTTAGGGTTAGGGTTAGGGTTAGGGTTAGGGTTAGGGTTAGGTTAGGGCTGGGTAAGGGCTAGGGTTAGCGTTAGGGTTAGGGTTAGGGTTAGGGTTAGGGTTAGGGTTAGGGTTTAGGGTTAGGGTTAAGGTTAGGGTTAGGGTTAGGGTTAGGGTTAGGGCCTTAGGGTTAGGGTTAGGGTAGGGTTATATCACTTTTCATTTTTCCTGTTATACTAATTGAACAGGCGACACATATGTGAGTTATTTTACAAAGTTGTGCTTTGCGTTTCTGTTCTTTCAATGGAAACTTGTTTCTGTGCCGTACAGTGCGAGATAACACTTTTCAGTTTTCCTGTATTCCTAATTGAGCGAGTGACACACAGGTGATTCTGTTTAAAAGAAGTGCTTTGCTTTTCTGTTCTTTCATTGGAAACTTGTTCTTGTGCTGTACAGTGAGATATATTACTGTTCAGTTTTCCTGTATTCCTAATGGAGCGAGCGACACACATGTGATTTAGTTTACAAATTAGTGATTTTCTTTTTTGTTCTTTCATTTGAAACTTGTTCCTGTGCTGTACAATGTCATATATCACTTTTCAGTTTTCCTGTATTCCTAATGGAGCGAGCGACACACATGTGATTTAGTTTACAAATTAGTGATTTTCTTTTTTGTTCTTTCATTTGAAACTTGTTCCTGTGCTGTACAATGTCATATATCACTTTTCAGTTTTCCTGTTATAATAATTGAACAGGCGACAAGTATGTCAATTCCTTTAAAAAGTTGTGCTTTGCTTTTCTGTTCTTTCGATGAAAATTTGTTCCTGTGCTGTACAGTGCGTTATATCACTTTTCAGTTTTCTTGTTATAATAATTGAACAGGCGACACATATGTGAATTAGTTTGCAAAGTTGTGCTTTGAGTTTCTGTTCTTTCTTCGGAAATTTGTTTCTGTGCCATACAGTGCGAGATAACACTTTTCGGTTTCCCTGTATTCCTAATTGAGCGAGCGACACACATGTGATTTAGTTTACAAAGTAGTTCTTTCATTTACGTTCTTTCCTTGGAAACTTGTTCCTGTTAGGAACAAGTTAGGGTTAGGTTTAGGGTTAGGTTTAGGGTTAGGGTTAGGGTTAGGTTAGGGCTGGGTAAGGGATATGGTTAGGGTTACGGTTAGAGTTAGGGTTAGGGTTTGGGGTTATGGTGAGTGTAAGGGTTAGGGGTTAGGGTTAGGGTTATGGTTATGGTTAGGGGCTTAGGGTTAGTGTTAGTGTTATTGTTAGGGTAAGGGGCTTAGGGTTAGTGTTAGGGATAGGGTTATATCACTTTTCAGTTTTCCTTTTATAATAATTGAACAGGCGACACATATGTGAATTAGTTTACAAAGTTGTGCTTTGAGTTTCTGTTCTTTCTTTGGAAATTTGTTTCTGTGCCATACAGTGCGAGATAACACATTTCGGTTTCCCTGTATTTCTAATTGAGCGAGCAACACACATGTGATTTAGTTTACAAAGTAGTTCTTTTCATTTACGTTCTTTCCTTGGAAACTTGTTACTGTTAGGAACAAGTTAGCTTAGGTTTAGGTTTAGGGTTAGGGTTAGGTTAAGGCTGGGTAAGGGATATGGTTAGGGTTACGGTTAGGGTTAGGGTTAGGGTTAGGGGTTAGGGTTAGGGTTAGGGGTTGGGGTTAGGGTTAGGGTTAGGGTTAGGGTTAGGGTTAGGGTTAGGGTTAGGGGCTTAGGGTTAGGGTTAGGGTTAGGGTTAGGGTTATATCACTTTTCAGTTTTCCTTTTATAATAATTGAACAGGCGACACATATGTGTATTAGTTTACAAAGTTTTGCTTTGTGTATCTGTTCTTTCAAAGGAAACTTGTTTATGTGCCGTACAGTGCGAGATAACACTTTTCAGTTTTCCTGTATTCCTAGTTGAGCTAGCGACACACATGTGATTTAGTTTACAAATTAGTGATTTTCTTTTTTGTTCTTTCATTTGAAACTTGTTCCTGTGCTGTACAATGTCATATATCACTTTTCAGTTTTCCTGTTATAATAATTGAACAGGCGAAACGTATGTGAATTCGTTTAAAAAGTTGTGCTTTGCTATTCTGTTCTTTCGATGGAAACTTGTACTTGTGCTGTACAGTGCGTTATATCACTTTTTAGTTTTCCTGTTATAATAATTGAACAGGCGACACGTATGTGAATTCCTTTAAAAATTTTGCTTTGCTTTTCTGTTCTTTCGATGGAAACTTGTTCCTTTGCTGTACAATGTCATATATCACTTTTCAGTTTTCCTGTTATAATAATTGAACAGGCGACAAGTATGTGAATTTCTTTAAAAAGTTGTGCTTTGCTTTTCTGTTCTTTCGATGGAAATTTGTTCCTGTTTTGTACAGTGCGTTATATCACTTTTTAGTTTTCTTGTTATAATAATTGAACAGGCGACACGTATGTCATTTAATTTACAAAGTTGTGCTTTGCGTTTCTGTTCTTTCTTTGGAAATTTGTTTCTGTGCCATACAGTGCGAGATAACACTTTTCGGTTTCCCTGTATTCCTAATTGAGCGAGCGACACACATGTGATTTAGTTTACAAAGTAGTTCTTTTCATTTACGTTCTTTCCTTGGAAACTTGTTCCTGTTAGGAACAAGTTAGGGTTAGGTTTAGGGTTAGGTTTAGTGTTAGGGTTAGGGTTAGGGTTAGGTTATGGCTAGGTAAGGGATAAGGTTAGGGTTACAGTTAGGGTTAGGGTTAGGGTTAGGGTTAGGGGTTAGGGTTAGGGTTAGGGTTAGGGGTTAGGGTTAGGGTTAGGGTTAGGGGTTAGGTTTAGGGTTAGGGTTAGGGTTAATTTACGGCTGGGTAAGGGATATGTTTAGGGTTACGGTTAGGGTTAGGGTTAGGGTTAGGGGTTAGGGTTAGGGTTAGGGTTAGGGGTTAGGATTAGGGACTTAGGGTTAGGGGTTAGGGTTAGGGTTATGGGTTAGGGTTAGGGTTAGGGTTAGGGTTAGGGTTAGGGTTAGGGTTATATCACTTTTCAGTTTTCCTGTTATAATAATTGAACAGGCGACACATATGTGAATTAGTTTACAAAGTTTTGCTTTGTGTATCTGTTCTTTCAATGGAAACTTGTTTCTGTGCCGTACAGTGTGAGATAACACTTTTCAGTTTTCCTGTATTCCTAATTGAGCGAGCTACACACATGTGATTTAGTTTACAAATTAGTGATTTTCTTTTTTGTTCTTTCATTTGAAACTTGTTCCTGTGCTGTACAGTGCGTTATATCACTTTTCAGTTTTCCTGTTATAATAATTGAACAGGCGACACGTATGTGAATTCCTTTAAAAATTTTGCTTTGCTTTTCTGTTCTTTCGATGGAAACTTTTTCCTGTGCTGTAAAATGTCATATATCACTTTTCAGTATTCCTGTTATAATAATTGAACAGGCGACACGTATGTCATTTAATTTACAAAGTTGTGCTTTGCGTTTCTGTTCTTTCTTTGGAAATTTGTTTCTGTGCCATACAGTGCGAGATAACACTTCGGTTTCCCTGTATTCCTAATTGAGCGAGCGACACACATGTGATTTACTTTACAAAGTAGTTCTTTTCATTTACGTTCTTTCCTTGGAAACTTGTTCCTGTTAGGAACAAGTTAGGGTTAGGTTTAGGGTTAGGATTAGGGTTAGGTTAGGGCTGGGTAAGGGATATGGTTAGGGTTACGGTTAGGGTTAGGGTTAGGGTTTGGGGTTAGGGTGAGGGTTAGTGTTAGGGGTTAGGGTTAGGTTTAGGGTTAGGTTTAGGGGCTTAGGGTTAGTGTTAGTGTTAGGGTTAGGGTTAGGGGCTTAGGGTTAGGGTTAGGGATAGGGGTATATCACTTTTCAGTTTTCCTTTTATAATAATTGAACAGGCGACACATATGTGAATTAGTTTACAAAGTTGCGCTTTGAGTTTCTGTTCTTTCTTTGGAAATTTGTTTATGTGCCATACAGTGCGAGATAACACTTCGGTTTCCCTGTATTCCTAATTGAGCGAGCGACACACATGTGATTTACTTTACAAAGTAGTTCTTTTCATTTACGTTCTTTCCTTGGAAACTTGTTCCTGTTAGGAACAAGTTAGGGTTAAGTTTAGGGTTAGGTTTAGGTTTAGGGTTAGGGTTAGTTTAGGGCTGGGTAAGGGATATGGTTAGGGTTACGGTTAGGGTTAGGGTTAGGGTTAGGGGTTAGGGTTAGGGTTAGGGTTAGGTTAAGGGTTAGGGGTTAGGGTTAGGGTTAGGGTTAGGGTTAGGGTTAGGGGCTTAGGGTTAGGGTTAGGGGCATATCACTTTTCTGTTTTCCTGTTATAATAATTGAACAGGCGACACATATGTGTATTAGTTTACAAAATTTTGCTTTGTGTATATGTTCTTTCAATGGAAACTTGTTACTGTGCCGTACAGTGCGAGATAACACTTTTCGGTTTCCCTGTATTCCTAATTGAGCGAGCGACACACATGTGATTTAGTTTACAAATTAGTGATTTTCTTTTTTGTTCTTTCATTTGAAACTTGTTCCTGTGCTGTACAATGTCATATATCACTTTTCAGTTTTCCTGTTATAATAATTGAACAGGCGAAACGTATGTGAATTCGTTTAAAAAGTTGTGCTTTGCTTTTCTGTTCTTTCGATGGAAACTTCTTCTTGTGCTGTAAAGTGCATTATATCACTTATCAGTTTTCCTGTTATAATAATTGAACAGGCGACAAGTATGTGAATTCCTTTAAAAAGTTGTGCTTTGCTTTTTTGTTCTTTCGATGAAAATTTGTTCCTGTGCTGTACAGTGCGTTATATCACTTTTCAGTTTTCTTGTTATAATAATTGAACAGGCGACACGTATGTCATTTAATTTACAAAGTTGTGCTTTGCGTTTCTGTTCTTTCTTTGGAAATTTGTTTCTGTGCCATACAGTGCGAGATAACAGTTTTCGGTTTCCCTGTATTCCTAATTGAGCGAGCGACACACATGTGATATAGTTTAAAAGTAGTTCTTTTCATTTACGTTCTTTCCTTGGAAACTTGTTCCTGTTAGGAACAAGTTAGGGTCAGGTTTAGGGTTAGGTTTAGGGTTAGGGTTAGGGTTAGGGTTAGGTTAGGGCTGGGTAAGGGATATGGTTAGGGTTACAGCTAGGGTTATGGTTAGGGTTTGCGTTTAGGGTGAGGGTTAGGGTTAGGGGTTAGGGTTACGGTTAGGGTTAGGGTTAGGGGCTTAGGGTTAGTGTTAGGGTTAGGGTTAGGGTTAGGGGCTTAGGGTTAGGGTTAGGGATAGGGTTATATCACTTTTCAGTTTTCCTTTTATAATAATTGAACAGGCGACACATATGTGAATTAGTTTACAAAGTTGTGCTTTGACTTTCTGTTCTTTCTTTGGAAATTTGTTTCTGTGCCATACAGTGCGAGATAACACTTCGGTTTCCCTGTATTCCTAATTGAGCGAGCGACACACATGTGATTTAGTTTACAAAGTAGTTCTTTTCATTTACGTTCTTTCCTTGGAAACTTGTTCCTGTTAGGAACAAGTTAGGGTTAGGTTTAGGGTTAGGTTTAGGGTTAGGGTTAGGGTTAGTTTAGGGTTGGGTAAGGGATATGGTTAGGGTTACGGTTAGGGTTAGGTTTAGGGTTAGGGGTTAGGGTTAGGGTTAGGGTTAGCGGTTAGGGTTAGGGGCTTAGGGTTAGGGGTTAGGGTTAGGGTTAGGGTTAGGGGTTAGGGTTAGGGTTAGGGTTAGGGTTAGGGTTAGGGGCTTAGGGTTAGGGTTAGGGTTAGGGTTAGGGTTAGGGGCTTAGGGTTAGGGTTAGGGTTAGGGTTATATCACATTTCAGTTTTCCTGTTATAATAATTGAACAGGCGACACATATGTGAATTAGTTTACAAAGTTTTGCTTTGTGTATCTGTTCTTTCAATGGAAACTTGTTTCTGTGCCGTACAGTGCGAGATAACACTTTTCAGTTTTCCGGTATTCCTAATTGAGCGAGCGACACACATGTGATTTAGTTTACAAATTAGTGATTTTCTTTTTTGTTCTTTCATTTGAAACTTGTTCCTGTGCTGTACAATGTCATATATCACTTTTCAGTTTTCCCGTTATAATAATTGAACAGGCGACACGTATGTGAATTCCTTTAAAAATTTTGCTTTGATTTTCTGTTCTTTCGATGGAAACTTGTTCCTGTGCTGTACAGTGTCATATATCACTTTTCAGTTTTCCTGTTATAATAATTGAACAGGCGACAAGTATGTGAATTCCTTTAAAAAGTTGTGCTTTGCTTTTCTGTTCTTTCGATGAAAATTTGTTCCTGTGCTCTACAGTGCGTTATATCACTTTTCAGTTTTCTTGTTATAATAATTGAACAGGCGACACGTATGTCATTTAATTTACAAAGTTGTGCTTTGCGTTTCTGTTCTTTCGATGGAAATTTGTTCCTGTGCTGTACAGTGCGTTATATCACTTTTCAGTTTTCTTGTTATAATAATTGAACAGGCGACACGTATGTCATTTAATTTACAAAGTTGTGCTTTGCGTTTCTGTTCTTTCTTTGGAAATTTGTTTCTGTGCCATACAGTGCGAGATAACACTTTTCGGTTTCCCTGTATTCCTAATTGAGCGAGAGACACACATGTGATTTAGTTTACAAAGTAGTTCTTTTCATTTACGTTCTTTCCTTGGAAACTTGTTCCTGTTAGGAACAAGTTAGGGTTAGGTTTAGGGTTAGGTTTAGGGTTAGGGTTAGGGTTAGTTTAGGGTTGGGTAAGGGATATGGTTAGGGTTACGGTTAGGGTTAGGTTTAGGGTTAGGGGTTAGAGTTAGTGTTAGGTTTAGCGGTTAGGTTTAGGGGCTTAGAGTTAGGGGTTAGGGTTAGGGTTAGGGGTTAGGGTTAGGGTTAGGGTTAGGGTTAGGGGCTTAGGGTTAGGGTTAGGGTTAGGGTTAGGGGCTTAGGGTTAGGGTTAGGGTTAGTGTTATATCACATTTCAGTTTTCCTGTTATAATAATTGAACAGGCGACACATATGTGAATTAGTTTACAAAGTTTTGCTCTGTGTATCTGTTCTTTCAATGGAAACTTGTTTCTGTGCCGTACAGTGCGAGATAACACTTTTCAATTTTCCAGGATTCCTAATTGAGCGAGCGACACACATGTGATTTAGTTTACAAATTAGTGATTTTCTTTTTTGTTCTTTCATTTGAAACTTGTTCCTGTGCTGTACAATGTCATATATCACTTTTCAGTTTTCCCGTTATAATAATTGAACAGGCGACACGTATGTGAATTCCTTTAAAAAGTTGTGCTTTGCTTTTCTGTTCTTTCGATGGAAACTTGTTCCTGTGCTGTACAGTGCGTTATATCACTTTTCAGTTTTCCTGTTATAATAATTGAACAGGCGACACGTATGTCATTTAATTTACAAAGTTGTGCTTTGCGTTTCTGTTCTTTCGATGGAAATTTGTTCCTTTGCTGTACAGTGGGTTATATCAGTTTTCAGTTTTCTTGTTATAATAATTGAACAGGCGACACGTATGTCATTTAATTTACAAAGTTGTGCTTTGCGTTTCTGTTCTTTCTTTGGAAATTAGTTTCTGTGCCATACAGTACGCGATAACACTTTTCGGTTTCCCTGTATTCCTAATTGAGCGAGCGACACACATGTGATTTAGTTTACAAATTAGTGATTTTCTTTTTTGTTCTTTCATTTGAAACTTGTTCCTGTGCTGTACAATGTCATATATCACTTTTCAGTTTTCCTGTTATAATTATTGAACAGGCGACACGTATGTGAATTCGTTTAAAAAGTTGTGCTTTGAGTTTCTGTTCTTTCTTTGGAAATTTGTTTCTGTGCCATACAGTGCGAGATAACACTTCGGTTTCCCTGTATTCCTAATTGAGCGAGCAACACACATGTGATTTAGTTTACAAAGTAGTTCTTTTCATTTACGTTCTTTCCTTGGAAAGTTGTTCCTGTTAGGAACAAGTTAGCTTAGGTTTAAGGTTAGGGTTAGAGTTAGGTTAAGGCTGGGTAAGGGATATGGTTAGGGTTACGGTTAGGGTTAGGGTTAGGGTTAGGGGTTAGGGTTAGGGGTTAGGGTTAGGGTTAGGGTTAGGGTTAATGTTAGGGGCTTAGGGTTAGGGTTAGGGTTAGGGTTAGGGTTATATCACTTTTCAGTTTTCCTGTTATAATAATTGAACAGGCGACACATATGTGAATTAGTTTACAAAGTTTTGCTTTGTGTATCTGTTCTTTCAAAGGAAACTTGTTTCTGTGCCGTACAGTGCGAGATAACACTTTTCAGTTTTCCTGTATTCCTAGTTGAGCTAGCGACACACATGTGATTTAGTTTACAAATTAGTGATTTTCTTTTTTGTTCTTTCATTTGAAACTTGTTCCTGTGCTGTACAATGTCATATATCACTTTTCAGTTTTCCTGTTATAATAATTGAACAGGCGAAACGTATGTGAATTCGTTTAAAAAGTTGTGCTTTGCTTTTCTGTTCTTTCGATGGAAACTTGTACTTGTGCTGTACAGTGCGTTATATCACTTTTTAGTTTTCCTGTTATAATAATTGAACAGGCGACACGTATGTGAATTCCTTTAAAAATTTTGCTTTGCTTTTCTGTTCTTTCGATGGAAACTTGTTCCTGTGCTGTACAATGTCATATATCACTTTTCAGTTTTCCTGTTATAATAATTGAACAGGCGACAAGTATGTGAATTCCTTTAAAAGTTGTGCTTTGCTTTTCTGTTCTTTTGATGGAAATTTGTTCATGTGCTGTACAGTGCGTTATATCACTTTTCAGTTTTCTTGTTATAATAATTGAACAGGCGACACGTATGTCATTTAATTTACAAAGTTGTGCTTTGCGTTTCTGTTCTTTCTTTGGAAATTTGTTTCTGTGCCATACAGTGCGAGATAACACTTTTCGGTTTCCCTGTATTCCTAATTGAGCGAGCTACACACATGTGATTTAGTTTACAAAGTAGTTCTTTTCATTTACGTTTTTTCCTTGGAAACTTGTTCCTGTTAGGAACAAGTTAGGGTTAGGTTTAGGGTTAGGTTTAGGGTTAGGGTTCGGGTTAGGTTAGGGCTGGGTAAGGGATATGGTTAGGGTTACGGTTAGGGTTAGGGTTAGGGTTAGGGTTAGGGGTTAGGGTTAGGGTTAGGGTTAGGGGTTAGGGTTAGGGTTAGGGTTAGGGCTTAGGGTTAGAGTTAGGGTTAGGGTTAGGGTTAGGGGCTTAGGGATAGGGTTACGGTTTGGGTTATATCACTTTTCAGGTTTCATTTTATAATAATTGAACAGGCGACACATATGTGAATTAGTTTACAAAGTTGTGCTTTGAGTTTCTGTTCTTTCTTTGGAAATTTGTTTCTGTGCCATACTGTGCGAGATAACACTTCGGTTTCCCTGTATTCCTAATTGAGCGAGCGACACACATGTGATTTAGTTTACAAAGTAGTTCTTTTCATTTACGTTCTTTCCTTGGAAACTTGTTCATGTTAGGAACAAGTTAGAGTTAGGTTTAGGGTTAGGTTTAGGGTTAGGGTTAGGGTTAGTTTAGGGTTGGGTAAGGGATATGGTTAGGTTTACGGTTAGGGTTAGTTTTAGGGTTAGGGGTTAGGGTTAGGGTTAGGGTTAGCGGTTAGGGTTAGGGGCTTAGGGTTAGGGGTTAGGGTTAGGGTTAGGGGTTAGGGTTAGGGTTAGGGTTAGGGTTAGGGTTAGGGGCTTAGCGTTAGGGTTAGGGTTAGGGTTAGGGTTAGGGGCTTAGGGGTAGGGTTAGTGTTAGGGTTATATCACATTTCAGTTTTCCTGTTATAATAATTGAACAGGCGACACATATGTGAATTAGTTTACAAAGTTTTGCTTTGTGTATCTGTTCTTTCAATGGAAACTTGTTTTTGTGCCGTACAGTGCGAGATAACACTTTTCAGTTTTCCTGTATTCCTAATTGAGCGAGCGACACACATGTGATTTAGTTTACA
This sequence comes from Meriones unguiculatus, assembly GCF_030254825.1. Classification (NCBI taxonomy): domain Eukaryota; kingdom Metazoa; phylum Chordata; class Mammalia; order Rodentia; family Muridae; genus Meriones; species Meriones unguiculatus. The sequence goes on from NW_026843719.1 coordinate 33,496, forward strand.
AATTAGGGATTTTCTTTTTTGCTCTTTCATTTGAAACTTGTTCCTGTGCTGTACAGTGTCATATATCACTTTTCAGTTTTCCCGTTATAATAATTGAACAGGCGACACGTATGTGAATTCCTTTAAAAAGTTGTGCTTTGCTTTTCTGTTCTTTCGATGGAAACTTGTTCCTGTGCTGTACAGTGCGTTATATCACTTTTCAGTTTTCCTGTTATAATAATTGAACAGGCGACACGTATGTCATTTAATTTACAAAGTTGTGCTTTGCGTTTCTGTTCTTTCGATGGAAATTTGTTCCTGTGCTGTACAGTGCGTTATATCACTTTTCAGTTTTCTTGTTATAATAATTGAACAGGCGACACGTATGTCATTTAATTTACAAAGTTGTGCTTTGCGTTTCTGTTCTTTCTTTGGAAATTTGTTTCTGTGCCATACAGTGCGAGATAACACTTTTCGGTTTCCCTCTATTCCTAATTGAGCGAGCGACACACATGTGATTTAGTTTACAAATTAGTGATTTTCTTTTTTGTTCTTTCATTTGAAACTTGTTCCTGTGCTGTACAATGTCATATATCACTTTTCAGTTTTCCTGTTATAATAATTGAACAGGTGAAACGTATGTGAATTCGTTTAAAAAGTTGTGCTTTGCTTTTCTGTTCTTTCGATGGAAACTTGTTCTTGTGCTGTACAGTGCGTTATATCACTTTTCAGTTTTCCTGTTATAATAATTGAACAGGCGACACGTATGTGAATTCCTTTAACAATTTTGCTTTGCTTTTCTGTTCTTTCGATGGAAATTTGTTCCTGTGCTGTACAGTGCGTTATATCACTTTTCAGTTTTCTTGTTATAATAATTGAACAGGCGACACGTATGTCATTTAATTTACAAAGTTGTGCTTTGCGTTTCTGTTCTTTCTTTGGATATTTGTTTCTGTGCCCTACTGTGCGAGATAACACTTTTCGGTTTGCCTGTATTCCTAATTGAGCAAGCGACACACATGTGATTTACTTTACAAAGTAGTTCTTTTCATTTATGTTCTTTCCTTGGAAACTTGTTCCTGAACAAGTTAGGGTTAGGTTTAGGATTAAGTTTAGGGTTAGGGTTAGGGTTAGGTTAGGGCTGGGTAAGGGATATGGTTAGGGTTACGGTTAGGGTTAGGGTTAGGGTTAGGGGTTAGGGTTAGGGTTAGGGGTTAGGGTTAGGGTTAGGGTTAGGGTTAGGGGCTTAGGGTTAGGGGTTAGGGTTAGTGTTAGGGGTTAGGGTTAGGGTTAGGGTTAGGTTTAGGGTTAGGGTTAGGGGCTTAGGGTTAGGGTTAGGGTTAGGGTTAGGTGCTTAGGGTTAGGGTTATATCACATTTCAGTTTTCCTGTTATAATAATTGAACAGGCGACACATATGGGAATTAGTTTACAAAGTTTTGCTTTGTGTATCTGTTCTTTCAATGGAAACTTGTTTCTGTGCCGTACAGTGCGAGATAACACTTTTCAGTTTTCCTGTATTCCTAATTGAGCAAGCGACACACATGTGATTTAGTTTACAAATTAGTGATTTTCTTTTTTGTTCTTTCATTTGAAACTTGTTCCTGTGCTGTACAATGTCATATATCACTTTTCAGTTTTCCCGTTATAATAATTGAACAGGCGACACGTATGTGAATTCCTTTAAAAAGTTGTGCTTTGCTTTTCTGTTCTTTCGATGGAAACTTGTTCCTGTGCTGTACAGTGCGTTATATCACTTTTCAGTTTTCCTGTTATAATAATTGAACAGGCGACACGTATGTGAATTCCTTTAAAAAGTTGTGCTTTGCTTTTCTGTTCTTTCGATGAAAATTTGTTCCTGTGCTCTACAGTGCGTTATATCACTTTTCAGTTTTCTTGTTATAATAATTGAACAGGCGACACGTATGTCATTTAATTTACAAAGTTGTGCTTTGTGTTTCTGTTCTTTCTTTGGAAATTTGTTTCTGTGCCATACAGTGCGAGATAACACTTTTCGGTTTCCCTGTATTCCTAATTGAGCGAGCGACACACATGTGATTTAGTTTACAAAGTAGTTCTTTTCATTTACGTTCTTTCCTTGGAAACTTGTTCCTGTTAGGAACAAGTTAGGGTTAGGTTTAGGGTTAGGTTTAGGGTTAGGGTTAGGGTTAGGTTAGGGCTGGGTAAGGGATATGGTTAGGGTTACGGTTAGGGTTAGGGTTTGGGGTTAGGGTTAAGGTTAGGGGTTAGGGTTAGGGTTAGGGTTAGGGTTAGGGGCTTAGGGTTAGTTTTAGGGTCAGGGTTAGGGTTAGGGGCTTAGGGTTAGGGTTAGGGATAGGGTTATATCACTTTTCAGTTTTCCTGTTATAATAATTGAACAGGCGACACATATGTGAATTAGTTTACAAAGTTTTGCTTTGTGTATCTGTTCTTTCAATGGAAACTTGTTTCTGTGCCGTACAGAGCGAGATAACACTTTTCAGTTTTCCTGTATTCCTAATTGAGCGAGCGACACACATGTGATTTAGTTTACAAATTAGTGATTTTCTTTTTTGTTCTTTCATTTGAAACTTGTTCCTGTGCTGTACAATGTCATATATCACTTTTCAGTTTTCCCGTTATAATAATTGAACAGGCGACAAGTATGTGAATTCCTTTAAAAAGTTGTGCTTTGCTTTTCTGTTCTTTCGATGGAAACTTGTTCCTGTGCTGTACAGTGCGTTATATCACTTTTCAGTTTTCCTGTTATAATAATTGAACAGGCGACACATATGTGAATTAGTTTACAAAGTTGTGCTTTGAGTTTCTGTTCTTTCAATGGAAACTTGTTTCTGTGCCGTACAGTGCGAGATAACACTTTTCAGTTTTCCCGTATTCCTAATTGAGTGAGCGACACACATGTGATTTAGTTTACAAAGTAGTTCTTTTCATTTACGTTCTTTCCTTGGAACCTGTTAGGAACAAGTTAGGGTTAGGTTTAGGGTTAGGTTTAGGTTTAGGGTTAGGGTTAGTTTAGGGCTGGGTAAGGGATATGGTTAGGGTTACGGTTAGGGTTAGGGGTTAGGGTTAGGGTTAGGGTTAGGGTTAGGGGCTTAGGGTTAGGGTTAGGGTTAGGGTTAGGGTTCGGGTTAGGGTTAGGGGCTTAGAGCTAGGGTTAGGGATAGGGTTATATCACTTTTCAGTTTTCCTGTTATAATAATTGAACAGGCGACACGTATGTGAATTCCTTTAAAAAGTTGTGCTTTGCTTTTCTGTTCTTTCGATGGAAACTTGTTCCTGTGCTGTACAGTGTGTTATATCACTTTTCAGTTTTCCTGTTATAATAATTGAACAGGCGACACATATGTCATTTAATTTACAAAGTTGTGCTTTGCGTTTCTGTTCTTTCGATGGAAATTTGTTCCTGTGCTGTACAGTGCGTTATATCACTTTTCAGTTTTCTTGTTATAATAATTGAACAGGCGACACGTATGTCATTTAATTTACAAAGTTGTGCTTTGCGTTTCTGTTCTTTCTTTGGAAATTTGTTTCTGTGCCATACAGTGCGAGATAACACTTTTCGGTTTCCCTCTATTCCTAATTGAGCGAGCGACACACATGTGATTTAGTTTACAAATTAGTGATTTTCTTTTTTGTTCTTTCATTTGAAACTTGTTCCTGTGCTGTACAATGTCATATATCACTTTTCAGTTTTCCTGTTATGATAATTGAACAGGTGAAACGTATGTGAATTCGTTTAAAAAGTTGTGCTTTGCTTTTCTGTTCTTTCGATGGAAACTTGTTCTTGTGCTGTACAGTGCGTTATATCACTTTTCAGTTTTCCTGTTATAATAATTGAACAGGCGACACGTATGTGAATTCCTTTAACAATTTTGCTTTGCTTTTCTCTTCTTTCGATGGAAATTTGTTCCTGTGCTGTACAGTGCGTTATATCACTTTTCAGTTTTCTTGTTATAATAATTAAACAGGCGACACGTATGTCATTTAATTTACAAAGTTGTGCTTTGCGTTTCTGTTCTTTCTTTGGATATTTGTTTCTGTGCCCTACAGTGCGAGATAACACTTTTCGGTTTGCCTGTATTCCTAATTGAGCAAGCGACACACATGTGATTTACTTTACAAAGTAGTTCTTTTCATTTATGTTCTTTCCTTGGAAACTTGTTCCTGAACAAGTTAGGGTTAGGTTTAGGGTTAGGTTTAGGGTTAGGGTTAGGGTTAGGTTAGGGCTGGGTAAGGGATATGGTTAGGGTTACGGTTAGGGTTAGGGTTAGGGTTAGGGGTTAGGGTTAGGGTTAGGGGTTAGGGTTAGGGTTAGGGTTAGGGTTAGGGGCTTAGGGTTACGGGTTAGGGTTAGGGTTAGGGGTTAGGGTTAGGGCTAGGGTTAGGGTTAGGGTTAGGTTTAGGGGCTTAGGGTTAGGGTTAGGGTTAGGGTTAGGTGCTTAGGGTTAGGGTTAGGGTTAGGGTTATATCACATTTCAGTTTTCCTGTTATAATAATTGAACAGGCGACACATATGTGAATTAGTTTACAAAGTTTTGCTTTGTGTATCTGTTCTTTCAATGGAAACTTGTTTCTGTGCCGTACAGAGCGAGATAACACTTTTCAGTTTTCCTGTATTCCTAATTGAGCGAGCGACACACATGTGATTTAGTTTACAAATTAGTGATTTTCTTTTTTGTTCTTTCATTTGAAACTTGTTCCTGTGCTGTACAATGTCATATATCACTTTTCAGTTTTCCCGTTATAATAATTGAACAGGCGACACGTATGTGAATTCCTTTAAAAAGTTGTGCTTTGCTTTTCTGTTCTTTCGATGGAAACTTGTTCCTGTGCTCTACAGTGCGTTATATCACTTTTCAGTTTTCTTGTTATAATAATTGAAAAGGCGACACGTATGTCATTTAATTTACAAAGTTGTGCTTTGTGTTTCTGTTCTTTCTTTGGAAATTTGTTTCTGTGCCATACAGTGCGAGATAACACTTTTCGGTTTCCCTGTATACCTAATTGAGCGAGCGACACACATGTGATTTAGTTTACAAAGTAGTTCTTTTCATTTACGTTCTTTCCTTGGAAACTTGTTCCTGTTAGGAACAAGTTAGGGTTAGGTTTAGGGTTAGGTTTAGGGTTAGGGTTAGGGTTAGGTTAGGGCTGGGTAAGGGATATGTTTAGGGTTACGGTTAGGGTTAGGGTTAGGGTTTGGGGTTAGGGTTAGGGGCTTAGGGTTAGTGTTAGGGATAGGGTTATATCACTTTTCAGTTTTCCTTTTATAATAATTGAACAGGCGACACATATGTAAATTAGTTTACAAAGTTGTGCTTTGAGTTTCTGTTCTTTCTTTGGAAATTTGTTTCTGTTCCATACTGTGCGAGATAACACTTCCGTTTCCCTGTATTCCTAATTGAGCGAGCGACACACATGTGATTTAGTTTACAAAGTAGTTCTTTTCATTTACGTTCTTTCCTTGGAAAGTTGTTCATGTTAGGAACAAGTTAGAGTTAGGTTTAGGGTTAGGTTTAGGGTTAGAGTTAGGGTTAGTTTAGGGTTGGGTAAGGGATATGGTTAGGGTTACGGTTAGGGTTAGGTTTAGGGTTAGGGGTTAGGGTTAGGGTTAGGGTTAGCGGTTAGGGTTAGGGGCTTAGGGTTAGGGGTTAGGGTTAGGGTTAGGGTTAGGGGTTAGTGTTAGGGTTAGGGGCTTAGTGTTAGGGTTAGGGTTAGGGTTAGGGTTAGGGTTATATCACATTTCAGTTTTCCTGTTATAATAATTGAACAGGCGACACATATGTGAATTAGTTTACAAAGTTTTGCTTTGTGTATCTGTTCTTTCAATGGAAACTTGTTCCTGTGCCGTACAGTGCGAGATAACACTTTTCGGTTTCAATGTATTCCTAATTGAGCGAGCGACACACATGTGATTTAGTTTACAAATTAGTGATTTTCTTTTTTGTTCTTTCATTTGAAACTTGTTCCTGTGCTGTACAATGTCATATATCACTTTTCAGTTTTCCTGTTATAATAATTGAACAGGAGAAACGTATGTGAATTCGTTTAAAAAGTTGTGCTTTGCTTTTCTGTTCTTTGATGGAAACTTGTTCTTGTGCTGTACAGTGCGTTATATCACTTTTCAGTTTTCCTGTTATAATAATTGAACAGGCGACATGTATGTGAATTCCTTTAAAAATTTTGCTTTGCTTTTCTGTTCTTTCGATGGAAACTTGTTCCTGTGCTGTACAATGTCATATATCACTTTTCAGTTTTCCTGTTACAATAATTGAACAGGCGACACGTATGTGAATTCCTTTAAAAAGTTGTGCTTTGCTTTTCTGTTCTTTCGATGAAAATTTCTTCCTGTGCTGTACAGTGCGTTATATCACTTTTCAGTTTTCTTGTTATAATAATTGAACAGGCGACACGTATGTCATTTAATTTACAAAGTTCTGCTTTGCGTTTCTGTTCTTTCTTTGGAAATTTGTTTCTGTGCCATACAGTGCGAGATAACACTTTTCGATTTCCCTGTATTCCTAATTGAGCGAGCGACACACATGTGATTTAGTTTACAAAGTAGTTCTTTTCATTTACGTTCTTTCTTTGGAAACTTGTTCCTGTTAGGAACAAATTAGGGTTAGGTTTAGGGTTAGGTTTAGGGTTAGGGTTAGGGTTAGGTTAGGGCTGGGTAAGGGATATGGTTAGGGTTACGGTTAGGGTTAGGGTTAGGGTTTGGGGTTAGGGTTAGGGTTAGGGTTAGGGGTTAGGGTTAGGGTTAGGGTTAGGGTTAGGGGCTTAGGGTTAGTGTTAGGGCTAGGGTTAGGGTTACAGGCTTATTGTTAGGGTTAGGGTTAGGGTTATATCACTTTTTAGTTTTCCTGTTATAATAATTGAACAGGCGACACATATGTGAATTAGTTTACAAAGTTTTGCTTTGTGTATCTGTTCTTTCAATGGAAACTTGTTTCTGTGCTATACAGTGCGAGATAACACTTTTCAGTTTTCCTGTATTCCTAATTGATCAAGCGACACACATGTGATTTAGTTTACAAATTAGTGATTTTCTTTTTTGTTCTTTCATTTGAAACTTGTTCCTGTGCTGTACAATGTCATATATCACTTTTCAGTTTTCCTGTTATAAAATTGAACAGGCGAAACGTATTTGAATTCGTTTAAAAAGTTGTGCTTTGCTTTTCTGTTCTTTCGATGGAAACTTGTTCCTGTGCTGTACAGTGCGTTATATCACTTTTCAGTTTTCCTGTTATAATAATTGAACAGGCGACACGTATGTGAATTCCTTTAAAAAGTTGTGCTTTGCTTTTCTGTTCTTTCGATGAAAATTTGTTCCTGTGCTCTACAGTGCGTTATATCACTTTTCAGTTTTCTTGTTATAATAATTGAACAGGCGACACGTATGTCATTTAATTTATAACGTTGTGCTTTGTGTTTCTGTTCTTTCTTTGGAAATTTGTTTCTGTGCCATACAGTGCGAGATAACACTTTTCGGTTTCCCTGTATTCCTAATTGAGCGAGCGACACACATGTGATTTAGTTTACAAAGTAGTTCTTTTCATTTACGTTCTTTCCTTGGAAACTTGTTCCTGTTAGGAACAAGTTAGGGTTAGGTTTAGGGTTAGGTTTAGGGTTAGGGTTAGTGTTAGGTTAGGGCTGGGTAAGGGATATGTTTAGGGTTACGGTTAGGGTTAGGGTTAGGGTTTGGGGTTAGGGTTAGGGTTAGGGGTTAGGGTTAGGGTTAGGGTTAGGTTTAGGGGCTTAGGGTTAGTGTTAGGGTCAGGGTTAGGGTTAGGGGCTTAGGGTTAGGGTTAGGGATAGGGTTATATCACTTTTCAGTTTTCCTTTTATAATAATTGAACAGGCGACACATATGTAAATTAGTTTACAAAGTTGTGCTTTGAGTTTCTGTTCTTTCTTTGGAAATTTGTTTCTGTGCCATACTGTGCGAGATAACACTTCGGTTTCCCTGTATTCCTAATTGAGCGAGCGACACACATGTGATTTAGTTTACAAAGTAGTTCTTTTCATTTACGTTCTTTCCTTGGAAACTTCTTCATGTTAGGAACAAGTTAGAGTTAGGTTTAGGGTTAGGTTTAGGGTTAGAGTTAGGGTTAGTTTAGGGTTGGGTAAGGGATATGGTTAGGGTTACGGTTAGGGTTAGCTTTAGGGTTAGGGGTTAGGGTTAGGGTTAGGGTTAGCGGTTAGGGTTAGGGGCTTAGGGTTAGGGGTTAGGGTTAGGGTTAGGGGTTAGGGTTAGGTTTAGGGTTAGGGTTAGGGGCTTAGGGTTAGGGTTAGGGTTAGGGTTAGGGGCTTAGGGTTAGGGTTAGGGTTAGGGTTATATCACATTACAGTTTTCCTGTTATAATAATTGAACAGGCGACACATATGTGAATTAGTTTACAAAGTTTTGCTTTGTGTATCTGTTCTTTCAATGGAAACTTGTTTCTGTGCCGTATAGTGCGAGATAACACTTTTCAGTTTTCCTGTATTCCTAATTGAGCGAGCGACACACATGTGATTTACTTTACAAATTAGTGATTTTCTTTTTTGTTCTTTCATTTGAAAATTGTTCCTGTGCTGTACAATCTCATATATCACTTTTCAGTTTTCCTGTTATAATAATTGAACAGGTGAAACGTATGTGAATTCGTTTAAAAAGTTGTGCTTTGCTTTTCTGTTCTTTCGATGGAAACTTGTTCTTGTGCTGTACAGTGCGTTATATCAATTTTCAGTTTTCCTGTTATAATAATTGAACAGGCGACACGTATGTCAATTCCTTTAAAAATTTTGCTTTGCTTTTCTGTTCTTTCGATGGAAACTTGTTCCTGTGCTGTACAGTGCGTTATATCACTTTTCAGTTTTCCTGTTATAATAATTGAACAGACGACACGTATGTCATTTAATTTACAAAGTTGTGCTTTGCGTTTCTGTTCTTTCGATGGAAATTTGATCCTGTACTGTACAGTGCGTTATATCACTTTTCACTTTTCTTGTTATAATAATTGAACAGGCGACACGTATGTCATTTAATTTACAAAGTTGTGCTTTGCGTTTCTGTTCTTCTTTGGAAATTTGTTTCTGTGCCATACAGTGCGCGATAACACTTTTCGGTTTCCCTGTATTCCTAATTGAGCGAGCGACACACATGTGATTTAGTTTACAAATTAGTGATTTTCTTTTTTGTTCTTTCATTTGAAACTTGTTCCTGTGCTGTACAATGTCATATATCACTTTTCAGTTTTCCTGTTATAATAATTGAACAGGAGAAACGTATGTGAATTCGTTTAAAAAGTTGTGCTTTGCTTTTCTGTTCTTTGATGGAAACTTGTTATTGTGCTGTACAGTGCGTTATATCACTTTTCAGTTTTCCTGTTATAATAATTGAACAGGCGACATGTATGTGAATTCCTTTAAAAATTTTGCTTTGCTTTTCTGTTCTTTCGATGGAAACTTGTTCCTGTGCTGTACAATGTCATATATCACTTTTCAGTTTTCCTGTTACAATAATTGAACAGGCGACACGTATGTGAATTCCTTCAAAAAGTTGTGCTTTGCTTTTCTGTTCTTTCAATGAAAATTCGTTCCTGTGCTGTACAGTGCGTTATATCACTTTTCAGTTTTCTTGTTATAATAATTGAACAGGCGACACGTATGTCATTTAATTTACAAAGTTCTGCTTTGCGTTTCTGTTCTTTCTTTGGAAATTTGTTTCTGTGCCATACAGTGCGAGATAATACTTTTCGGTTTCCCTGTATTCCTAATTGAGCGAGCGACACACATGTGATGTAGTTTACAAAGTAGTTCTTTTCATTTACGTTCTTTCCTTGGAAACTTGTTCCTGTTAGGAACAAATTAGGGTTAGGTTTAGGGTTAGGTTTAGGGTTAGGGTTAGGGTTAGGTTAGGGCTGGGTAAGGGATATGGTTAGGGTTACGGTTAGGGTTAGGGTTAGGGTTTGGGGTTAGGGTTAGGGTTAGGGTTAGGGGTTAGGGTTAGGGTTAGGGTTAGGGTTAGGGGCTTAGGGTTTGTGTTAGGGTCAGGGTTAGGGTTAGGGGCTTAGGGTTAGGGTTAGGGTTAGGGTTATATCACTTTTCAGTTTTCCTGTTATAATAATTGAACAGGCGACACATATGTGAATTAGTTTACAAAGTTGTGCTTTGAGTTTCTGTTCTTAAAATGGAAACATGTTTCTGTGCCGTACAGTGCGAGATAACACTTTTCAGTTTTCCCGTATTCCTAATTGAGTGAGCGACACACATGTGATTTAGTTTACAAAGTAGTTCTTTTCATTTACGTTCTTTCCTTGGAACCTGTTGGAACAAGTTAGGGTTAGGTTTAGGGTTAGGTTTAGGTTTAGGGTTAGGGTTAGTTTAGGGCTGGGTAAGGGATATGGTTAGGGTTACGGTTAGGGTTAGGGGTTAGGGTTAGGGTTAGGGTTAGGGTTAGGGTTAGGGGTTAGGGTTAGGGTTAGGGTTAGGGTTAGGGGCTTAGAGTTAGGGTTAGGGTTAGGGTTAGGGTTCGGGTTATGGTTAGGGGCTTAGAGCTAGGGTTAGGGTTAGTGTTATATCACTTTTCAGTTTTCCTGTTATAATAATTGAACAGGCGACACATATGTGAATTAGTTTACAAAGTTTTGCTTTGTGTATCTGTTCTTTCAATGGAAACTTGTTTCTTTGCCGTACAGTGCGAGATAACACATTTCAGTTTTCCTGTATTCCTAATTGAGCGAGCGACACACATGTGATTTAGTTTACAAATTAGTTATTTTCTTTTTTGTTCTTTCATTTGAAACTTGTTCCTGTGCTGTACAATCTCATATATCACTTTTCAGTTTTCCTGTTATAATAATTGAACAGGTGAAACGTATGTGAATTCGTTTAAAAAGTTGTGCTTTGCTTTTCTGTTCTTTCGATGGAAACTTGTTCTTGTGCTGTACAGTGCGTTATATCAATTTTCAGTTTTCCTGTTATAATAATTGAACAGGCGACACGTATGTGAATTCCTTTAAAAATTTTGCTTTGCTTTTCTGTTCTTTCGATGGAAATTTGTTCCTGTGCTGTACAGTGCGTTATATCACTTTTCAGTTTTCTTGTTATAATAATTGAACAGGCGACACGTATGTCATTTAATTTACAAAGTTGTGCTTTGCGTTTCTGTTCTTTCTTTGGAAATTTGTTTCTGTGCCATACAGTGCGAGATAACACTTTTCAGTTTCCCTGTATTCCTAATTGAGCTAGCGACACACATGTGATTTACTTTACAAAGTAGTTCTTTTCATTTACGTTCTTTCCTTGGAAACTTGTTCCTTAACAAGTTAGGGTTAGGTTTAGGGTTAGGTTTAGGGTTAGGGTTAGGATTAGTTTAGGGCTGGGTAAGGGATATGATTAGGGTTACGGTTTGGGTTAGGGTTAGGGTTAGGGGTTAGGGTTAGGGTTAGGGGTTAGGGTTAGGGTTAGGGTTAGGTTTAGGTTTAGGGGCTTAGGGTTAGTGTTAGAGTTAGGGTTAGGGTTAGGGGCTTAGGGTTAGGGTTAGGGTTAGGGTTATATCACTTTTCAGTTTTCCTGTTATAATAATTGAACAGGTGACACATATGTGAATTAGTTTACAAAGTTGTGCTTTGAGTTTCTGTTCTTTCAATGGAAACTTGTTTCTGTGCCGTACAGTGCGAGATAACACTTTTCAGTTTTCCCGTATTCTTAATTGAGTGAGCGACACACGTGTGATTTAGTTTACAATGTAGTTCTTTTCATTTACGTTCTTTCCTTTTAAACTTGTTCCTGTTAGGAACAAGTTAGGGTTAGGTTTAGGGTTAGGTTTAGGGTTAGGGTTAGGGTTAGGTTAGGGCTGGGAAGGGATATGGTTAGGGTTACGGTTAGGGTTAGGGTTAGGGTTAGGGGTTAGGGTTAGGGTTAGGGTTAGGGGTTAGGGTTAGGGTTAGGGTTAGGGGCTTAGGGTTAGGGTTAGGGTTAGGGTTAGGGTTAGGGTTAGGGTTATATCACTTTTTAGTTTTCCTGTTATAATAATTGAACAGGCGACACATATGTGAATTAGTTTACAAAGTTTTGCTTTGTGCATCTGTTCTTTCAATGGAAACTTGTTTCTGTGCTATACAGTGCGAGATAACACTTTTCAGTTTTCCTGTATTCCTAATTGATCGAGCGACACACATGTGATTTAGTTTACAAATTAGTGATTTTCTTTTTTGTTCTTTCATTTGAAACTTGTTCCTGTGCTGTACAATGTCATATATCACTTTTCAGTTTTCCTGTTATAAAATTGAACAGGCGAAACGTATGTGAATTCGTTTAAAAAGTTGTGCTTTGCTTTTCTGTTCTTTCGATGGAAACTTGTTCCTGTGCTGTACAGTGCGTTATATCACTTTTCAGTTTTCCTGTTATAATAATTGAACAGGCGACACGTATGTGAATTCCTTTAAAAAGTTGTGCTTTGCTTTTCTGTTCTTTCGATGAAAATTTGTTCCTGTGCTCTACAGTGCGTTATATCACTTTTCAGTTTTCTTGTTATAATAATTGAACAGGCGACACGTATGTCATTTAATTTACAAAGTTGTGCTTTGTGTTTCTGTTCTTTCTTTGGAAATTTGTTTCTGTGCCATACAGTGCGAGATAACACTTTTCGGTTTCCCTGTATTCCTAATTGAGCGAGCGACACACATGTGATTTAGTTTACAAAGTAGTTCTTTTCATTTACGTTCTTTCCTTGGAAACTTGTTCCTGTTAGGAACAAGTTAGGGTTAGGTTTAGGGTTAGGTTTAGGGTTAGGGTTAGGGTTAGGTTAGGGCTGGGTAAGGGATATGGTTAGGTTTACGGTTAGGGTTAGGGTTAGGGTTAGGGGTTAGGGTTAGGGTTAGGGGTTAGGGTTAGGGTTAGGGTTAGGTTTAGGGGCTTAGGGTTAGTGTTAGGGTCAGGGTTAGGGTTAGGGGCTTAGGGTTAGGGTTAGGGATAGGGTTATATCACTTTTCAGTTTTCCTTTTATAATAATTGAACAGGCGAAACATATGTAAATTAGTTTACAAAGTTGTGCTTTGAGTTTCTGTTCTTTCTTTGGAAATTTGTTTCTGTGCCATACTGTGCGAGATAACACTTCGGTTTCCCTGTATTCCTAATTGAGCAAGCGACACACATGTGATTTAGTTTACAAAGTAGTTCTTTTCATTTACGTTCTTTCCTTGGAAACTTGTTCATGTTAGGAACAAGTTAGAGTTAGGTTTAGGGTTAGGTTTAGGGTTAGAGTTAGGGTTAGTTTAGGGTTGGGTAAGGGATATGGTTAGGGTTACGGTTAGGGTTAGCTTTAGGGTTAGGGGTTAGGGTTAGGGTTAGGGTTAGCGGTTAGGGTTAGGGGCTTAGGGTTAGGGGTTAGGGTTAGGGTTAGGGGTTAGGGTTAGGGTTAGGGTTAGGGTTAGGGGCTTAGGGTTAGGGTTAGGGTTAGGGTTAGGGGCTTAGGGTTAGGGTTAGGGTTAGGGTTATATCACATTTCAGTTTTCCTGTTATAATAATTGAACAGGCGACACATATGTGAATTAGTTTACAAAGTTTTGCTTTGTGTATCTGTTCTTTCAATGGAAACTTGTTTCTGTGCCGTATAGTGCGAGATAACACTTTTCAGTTTTCCTGTATTCCTAATTGAGCGAGCGACACACATGTGATTTACTTTACAAATTAGTGATTTTCTTTTTTGTTCTTTCATTTGAAAATTGTTCCTGTGCTGTACAATCTCATATATCACTTTTCAGTTTTCCAGTTATAATAATTGAACAGGCGAAACGTATGTGAATTCGTTTAAAAAGTTGTGCTTTGCTTTTCTGTTCTTTGATGGAAACTTGTTCTTGTGCTGTACAGTGCGTTATATCAATTTTCAGTTTTCCTGTTATAATAATTGAACAGGCGACACGTATGTGAATTCCTTTAAAAATTTTGCTTTGCTTTTCTGTTCTTTCGATGGAAACTTGTTCCTGTGCTGTACAATGTCATATATCACTTTTCAGTTTTCCTGTTATAATAATTGAACAGGCGACAAGTATGTGAATTCCTTTAAAAAGTTGTGCTTTGCTTTTCTGTTCTTTCGATGGAAATTTGTTCCTGTGCTGTACAGTGCGTTATATCACTTTTCAGTTTTCTTGTTATAATAATTGAACAGGCGACACGTATGTCATTTAATTTACAAAGTTGTGCTTTGCGTTTCTGTTCTTTCTTTGGAAATTTGTTTATGTGCCATACAGTGCGAGATAACACTTTTCGGTTTCCCTGTATTCCTAATTGAGCGAGCGACACACATGTGATTTACTTTACAAAGTAGTTCTTTTCATTTACGTTCTTTCCTTGGAAACTTGTTCCTGAACAAGTTAGGGTTAGGTTTAGGGTTAGGGTTAGGGTTAGGGTTAGGGTTAGGGGTAGGTTAGGGCTGGGTAAGGGATATGATTAGGGTTACGGTTAGGGTTAGGGGTTAGTGTTAGGGTTAGGGGTTAGGGTTAGGGTTAGGGTTAGGTTTAGGTTTAGGGGCTTAGGGTTAGTGTTAGGGTTAGGGTTAGGGTTAGGGGCTTAGTGTTAGGGTTAGGGTTAGGGTTATATCACTTTTCAGTTTTCCTGTTATAATAATTGAACAGGTGACACATATGTGAATTAGTTTACAAAGTTGTGCTTTGAGTTTCTGTTCTTTCAATGGAAACTTGTTTCTGTGCCGTACAGTGCGAGATAACACTTTTCAGTTTTCCCGTATTCTTAATTGAGTGAGCGACACACATGTGATTTAGTTTACAAAGTAGTTCTTTTCATTTACGTTCTTTCCTTTTAAACTTGTTCCTGTTAGGAACAAGTTAGGTTTAGGTTTAGGGTTAGGTTTAGGGTTAGGGTTAGGGTTAGGTTAGGGCTGGGAAGGGATATGGTTAGGGTTACGGTTAGGGTTAGGGTTAGGGTTAGGGGTTAGGGTTAGGGTTAGGGTTAGGGGTTAGGGTTAGGGTTAGGGTTAGGGGCTTAGGGTTAGGGTTAGGGTTAGGGTTAGGGTTAGGGGCTTAGGGTTAGGGTTAGGGTTAGGGTTATATCACTTTTTAGTTTTCCTGTTATAATAATTGAACAGGCGACACATATGTGAATTAGTTTCCAAAGTTTTGCTTTGTGTATCTGTTCTTTCAATGGAAACTTGTTTCTGTGCCGTACAGTGCGAGATAACACTTTTCAGTTTTCCTGTATTCCTAATTGAGCGAGCGACACACATGTGATTTAGTTTACAAATTAGTGATTTTCTTTTTTGTTCTTTCATTTGAAACTTGTTCCTGTGCTGTACAATGTCATATATCACTTTTCAGTTTTCCTGTTATAAAATTGAACAGGCGAAACGTATGTGAATTCGTTTAAAAAGTTGTGCTTTGCTTTTCCGTTCTTTCGATGGAAACTTGTTCTTGTGCTGTACAGTGTGTTATATCACTTTTCAGTTTTCCTGTTATAATAATTGAACAGGTGACACGTATGTGAATTCCTTTAAAAATTTTGCTTTGCTTTTCTGTTCTTTCGATGGAAACTTTTTCCTGTGCTGTACAATGTCATATATCACTTTTCAGTTTTCCTGTTATAATAATTGAACAGGCGACAAGTATGTGAATTCCTTTAAAAAGTTGTGCTTTGCTTTTCTGTTCTTTCAATGGAAATTTGTTCCTGTGCTGTACAGTGCTTTATATCACTTTTCAGTTTTCTTGTTATAATAATTGAACAGGCGACACATATGTCATTTAATTTACAAAGTTGTGCTTTGCGTTTCTGTTCTTTCTTTGGATATTTGTTTCTGTGCCATACAGTGCGAGATAACCCTTTTCGGTTTGCCTGTATTCCTAATTGAGCAAGCGACACACATGTGATTTACTTTACAAAGTAGTTCTTTTCATTTATGTTCTTTCATTGGAAACTTGTTCCTGAACAAGTTAGGGTTAGGTTTAGGGTTAGGTTTAGGGTTAGGGTTAGGGTTAGGTTAGGGCTGGGTAAGGGATATGATTAGGGTTACGGTTAGGGTTAGGGTTAGGGTTAGGGGTTACGGTTAGGGTTAGGGGTTAGGGTTAGGGTTAGGGTTAGGGTTAGGTTTAGGGGCTTAGGGTTAATGTTAGGGTTAGGGTTAGGGTTAGGGGCTTAGTGTTAGGGTTAGGGTTAGGGTTATATCACTTTTCAGTTTTCCTGTTATAATAATTGAACAGGCGACACATATGTGAATTAGTTTACAAAGTTTTGCTTTGTGTATCTGTTCTTTCAATGGAAACTTGTTTCTGTGCCGTACAGTGCGAGATAACACTTTTCAGTTTTCCTGTATTCCTAATTGAGCGAGCGACACACATGTGATTTACTTTACAAATTAGTGATTTTCTTTTTTGTTCTTTCATTTGAAACCTGTTCCTGTGCTGTACAATGTCATATATCAATTTTCAGTTTTCCTGTTATAATAATTGAACAGGCGACACGTATGTGAATTCCTTTAAAAATTTTGCTTTGCTTTTCTGTTCTTTCGATGGAAACTTGTTCCTGTGCTGTACAATGTCATATATCACTTTTCAGTTTTCCTGTTATAATAATTGAACAGGCAACAAGTATGTGAATTCCTTTAAAAAGTTGTGCTTTGCTTTTCTCTTCTTTCGATGGAAATTTGTTCCTGTGCTGTACAGTGCGTTATATCACTTTTCAGTTTTCTTGTTATAATAATTGAACAGGCGACACGTATGTCATTTAATTTACAAAGTTGTGCTTTGCGTTTCTGTTCTTTCTTTGGAAATTTGTTTCTGTGCCATACAGTGCGAGATAACACTTTTCGGTTTCCCTGTAATCCTAATTGAGCGAAGGACACACATGTGATTTAGTTTACAAATTAGTGATTTTCTTTTTTGTTCTTTCATTTGAAACTTGTTCCTGTGCTGTACAATGTCATATATCACTTTTCAGTTTTCCCGTTATAATAATTGAACAGGCGACACGTATGTGAATTCCTTTAAAAAGTTGTGCTTTGCTTTTCTGTTCTTTCGATGGAATCTTGTTCCTGTGCTCTACAGTGCGTTATATCACTTTTCAGTTTTCTTGTTATAATAATTGAAAAGGCGACACGTATGTCATTTAATTTACAAAGTTGTGCTTTGTGTTTCTGTTCTTTCTTTGGAAATTTGTTTCTGTGCCATACAGTGCGAGATAACACTTTTCGGTTTCCCTGTATACCTAATTGAGCGAGCGACACACATGTGATTTAGTTTACAAAGTAGTTCTTTTCATTTACGTTCTTTCCTTGGAAACTTGTTCCTGTTAGGAACAAGTTAGGTTTAGGGTTAGGTTTAGGGTTAGGGTTAGGGTTAGGTTAGGGCTGGGTAAGGGATATGGTTAGGGTTACGGTTAGGGTTAGGGTTAGGGTTTGGGGTTAGGGTTAAGGTTAGGGGTTAGGGTTAGGGTTAGGGTTAGGGTTAGGGGCTTAGGGTTAGTGTTAGGGTCAGGGTTAGGGTTAGGGGCTTAGGGTTAGGGTTAGGGATAGGGTTATATCACTTTTCAGTTTTCCTTTTATAATAATTGAACAGGCGACACATATGTAAATTAGTTTACAAAGTTGTGCTTTGAGTTTCTGTTCTTTCTTTGGAAATTTGTTTCTGTGCCATACTGTGCGAGATAACACTTCCGTTTCCCTGTATTCCTAATTGAGCGAGCGACACACATGTGATTTAGTTTACAAAGTAGTTCTTTTCATTTACGTTCTTTCCTTGGAAATTTGTTCATGTTAGGAACAAGTTAGAGTTAGGTTTAGGGTTAGGTTTAGGGTTAGAGTTAGGGTTAGTTTAGGGTTGGGTAAGGGATATGGTTAGGGTTACGGTTAGGGTTAGGTTTAGGGTTAGGGGTTAGGGTTAGGGTTAGGGTTAGCGGTTAGGGTTAGGGGCTTAGGGTTAGGGGTTAGGGTTAGGGTTAGGGTTAGGGGTTAGGGTTAGGGTTAGGGTTAGGGTTAGGGGCTTAGGGTTAGGGTTAGGGTTAGGGTTACGGTTAGGGGCTTAGGGTTAGGGTTAGGGTTAGGGTTATATCACATTTCAGTTTTCCTGTTATAATAATTTAACAGGCGACACATATGTGAATTAGTTTACAAAGTTTTGCTTTGTGTATCTGTTCTTTCAATGGAAACTTGTTTCTGTGCCATACAGTGCGAGATAACACTTTTCAGTTTTCCTGTATTCCTAATTGAGCGAGCGACACACATGTGATTTAGTTTACAAATTAGTGATTTTCTTTTTTGTTCTTTCATTTGAAACTTGTTCCTGTGCTGTACAATCTCATATATCACTTTTCAGTTTTCCTGTTATAATAATTGAACAGGTGAAACGTATGTGAATTCGTTTAAAAAGTTGTGCTTTGCTTTTCTGTTCTTTCGATGGAAACTTGTTCTTGTGCTGTACAGTGCGTTATATCAATTTTCAGTTTTCCTGTTATAATAATTGAACAGGCGACACGTATGTCAATTCCTTTAAAAATTTTGCTTGGCTTTTCTGTTCTTTCGATGGAAACTTGTTCCTGTGCTGTACAGTGCGTTATATCACTTTTCAGTTTTCCTGTTATAATAATTGAACAGACGACACGTATGTCATTTAATTTACAAAGTTGTGCTTTGCGTTTCTGTTCTTTCAATGGAAATTTGATCCTGTGCTGTACAGTGCGTTATATCACTTTTCACTTTTCTTGTTATAATAATTGAACAGGCGACACGTATGTCATTTAATTTACAAAGTTGTGCTTTGCGTTTCTGTTCTTCTTTGGAAATTTGTTTCTGTGCCATACAGTGCGCGATAACACTTTTCGGTTTCCCTGTATTCCTAATTGAGCGAGCGACACACATGTGATTTAGTTTACAAATTAGTGATTTTCTTTTTTGTTCTTTCATTTGAAACTTGTTCCTGTGCTGTACAATGTCATATATCACTTTTCAGTTTTCCTGTTATAATAATTGAACAGGAGAAACGTATGTGAATTCGTTTAAAAAGTTGTGCTTTGCTTTTCTGTTCTTTGATGGAAACTTGTTCTTGTGCTGTACAGTGCGTTATATCACTTTTCAGTTTTCCTGTTATAATAATTGAACAGGCGACATGTATGTGAATTCCTTTAAAAATTTTGCTTTGCTTTTCTGTTCTTTCGATGGAAACTTGTTCCTGTGCTGTACAATGTCATATATCACTTTTCAGTTTTCCTGTTACAATAATTGAACAGGCGACACGTATGTGAATTCCTTTAAAAAGTTGTGCTTTGCTTTTCTGTTCTTTCAATGAAAATTTGTTCCTGTGCTGTACAGTGCGTTATATCACTTTTCAGTTTTCTTGTTATAATAATTGAACAGGCGACACGTATGTCATTTAATTTACAAAGTTCTGCTTTGCGTTTCTGTTCTTTCTTTGGAAATTTGTTTCTGTGCCATACAGTGCGAGATAATACTTTTCGGTTTCCCTGTATTCCTAATTGAGCGAGCGACACACATGTGATTTAGTTTACAAAGTAGTTCTTTTCATTTACGTTCTTTCCTTGGAAACTTGTTCCTGTTAGGAACAAATTAGGGTTAGGTTTAGGGTTAGGGTTAGGGTTAGGGTTAGGGTTAGGTTAGGGCTGGGTAAGGGATATGGTTAGGGTTACGGTTAGGGTTAGGGTTAGGGTTTGGGGTTAGGGTTAGGGTTAGGGTTAGGGGTTAGGGTTAGGGTTAGGTTTAGGGTTAGGGGCTTAGGGTTTGTGTTAGGGTCAGGGTTAGGGTTAGGGGCTTAGGGTTAGGGTTAGGGTTAGGGTTATATCACTTTTCAGTTTTCCTGTTATAATAATTGAACAGGCGACACATATGTGAATTAGTTTACAAAGTTGTGCTTTGAGTTTCTGTTCTTAAAATGGAAACTTGTTTCTGTGCCGTACAGTGCGAGATAACACTTTTCAGTTTTCCCGTATTCCTAATTGAGTGAGCGACACACATGTGATTTAGTTTACAAAGTAGTTCTTTTCATTTACGTTCTTTCCTTGGAACCTGTTAGGAACAAGTTAGGGTTAGGTTTAGGGTTAGGTTTAGGTTTAGGGTTAGGGTTAGTTTAGGGCTGGGTAAGGGATATGGTTAGGGTTACGGTTAGGGTTAGGGGTTAGGGTTAGGGTTAGGGTTAGGGTTAGGGGTTAGGGTTAGGGTTAGGGTTAGGGTTAGGGGCTTAGAGTTAGGGTTAGGGTTAGGGTTAGGGTTCGGGTTTGGGTTAGGGGCTTAGAGCTAGGGTTAGGGTTAGGGTTATATCACTTTTCAGTTTTCCTGTTATAATAATTGAACAGGCGACACATATGTGAATTAGTTTACAAAGTTTTGCTTTGTGTATCTGTTCTTTCAATGGAAACTTGTTTCTGTGCCGTACAGTGCGAGATAACACATTTCAGTTTTCCTGTATTCCTAATTGAGCGAGCGACACACATGTGATTTAGTTTACAAATTAGTTATTTTCTTTTTTGTTCTTTCATTTGAAACTTGTTCCTGTGCTGTACAATCTCATATATCACTTTTCAGTTTTCCTGTTATAATAATTGAACAGGTGAAACGTATGTGAATTCGTTTAAAAAGTTGTGCTTTGCTTTTCTGTTCTTTCGATGGAAACTTGTTCTTGTGCTGTACAGTGCGTTATATCAATTTTCAGTTTTCCTGTTATAATAATTGAACAGGCGACACGTATGTGAATTCCTTTAAAAATTTTGCTTTGCTTTTCTGTTCTTTCGATGGAAACTTGTTCCTGTGCTGTACAATGTCATATATCACTTTTCAGTTTTCCTGTTATAATAATTGAACAGGCGACAAGTATGTGAATTCCTTTAAAAAGTTGTGCTTTGCTTTTCTCTTCTTTCGATGGAAATTTGTTCCTGTGCTGTACAGTGCGTTATATCACTTTTCAGTTTTCTTGTTATAATAATTGAACAGGCGACACGTATGTCATTTAATTTACAAAGTTGTGCTTTGCGTTTCTGTTCTTTCTTTGGAAATTTGTTTCTGTGCCATACAGTGCGAGATAACACTTTTCGGTTTCCCTGTATTCCTAATTGAGCGAGCGACACACATGTGATTTAGTTTACAAATTAGTGATTTCTTTTTTGTTCTTTCATTTGAAACTTGTTCCTGTGCTGTACAATGTCATATATCACTTTTCATTTTTCCTGTTATAATAATTGAACAGGCGAAACGTATGTGAATTCGTTTAAAAAGTTGTGCTTTGCTTTTCTGTTCTTTGATGGAAACTTGTTCTTGTGCTGTACAGTGCGTTATATCAATTTTCAGTTTTCCTGTTATAATAATTGAACAGGCGACACGTATGTGAATTCCTTTAAAAATTTTGCTTTGCTTTTCTGTTCTTTCGATGGAAACTTGTTCCTGTGCTGTACAATGTCATATATCACTTTTCAGTTTTCCTGTTATAATAATTGAACAGGCGACAAGTATGTGAATTCCTTTAAAAAGTTGTGCTTTGCTTTTCTCTTCTTTCGATGGAAATTTGTTCCTGTGCTGTACAGTGCGTTATATCACTTTTCAGTTTTCTTGTTATAATAATTGAACAGGCGACACGTATGTCATTTAATTTACAAAGTTGTGCTTTGCGTTTCTGTTCTTTCTTTGGAAATTTGTTTCTGTGCCATACAGTGCGAGATAACACTTTTCAGTTTCCCTGTATTCCTAATTGAGCTAGCGACACACATGTGATTTACTTTACAAAGTAGTTCTTTTCATTTACGTTCTTTCCTTGGAAACTTGTTCCTTAACAAGTTAGGGTTAGGTTTAGGGTTAGGTTTAGGGTTAGGGTTATGGTTAGTTTAGGGCTGGGTAAGGGATATGATTAGGGTTAAGGTTTGGGTTAGGGTTAGGGTTAGGGGTTAGGGTTAGGGTTAGGGGTTAGGGTTAGGGTTAGGGTTAGGTTTAGGTTTAGGGGCTTAGGGTTAGTGTTAGAGTTAGGGTTAGGGTTAGGGGCTTAGGGTTAGGGTTAGGGTTAGGGTTATATCACTTTTCAGTTTTCCTGTTATAATAATTGAACAGGTGACACATATGTGAATTAGTTTACAAAGTTGTGCTTTGAGTTTCTGTTCTTTCAATGGAAACTTGTTTCTGTGCCGTACAGTGCGAGATAACACTTTTCAGTTTTCCCGTATTCTTAATTGAGTGAGCGACACACGTGTGATTTAGTTTACAATGTAGTTCTTTTCATTTACGTTCTTTCCTTTTAAACTTGTTCCTGTTAGGAACAAGTTAGGGTTAGGTTTAGGGTTAGGTTTAGGGTTAGGGTTAGGGTTAGGTTAGGGCTGGGAAGGGATATGGTTAGGGTTACGGTTAGGGTTAGGGTTAGGGTTAGGGGTTAGGGTTAGGGTTAGGGTTAGGGGTAAGGGTTAGGGTTAGGGTTAGGGGCTTAGGGTTAGGGTTAGGGTTAGGGTTAGGGTTAGGGTTAGGGTTATATCACTTTTTAGTTTTCCTGTTATAATAATTGAACAGGCGACACATATGTGAATTAGTTTACAAAGTTTTGCTTTGTGTATCTGTTCTTTCAATGGAAACTTGTTTCTGTGCTATACAGTGCGAGATAACACTTTTCAGTTTTCCTGTATTCCTAATTGATCGAGCGACACACATGTGATTTACTTTACAAATTAGTGATTTTCTTTTTTGTTCTTTCATTTGAAACTTGTTCCTGTGCTGTACAATGTCATATATCACTTTTCAGTTTTCCTGTTATAAAATTGAACAGGCGAAACGTATGTGAATTCGTTTAAAAAGTTGTGCTTTGCTTTTCTGTTCTTTCGATGGAAACTTGTTCCTGTGCTGTACAGTGCGTTATATCACTTTTCAGTTTTCCTGTTATAATAATTGAACAGGCGACACGTATGTGAATTCCTTTAAAAAGTTGTGCTTTGCTTTTCTGTTCCTTCGATGAAAATTTGTTCCTGTGCTCTACAGTGCGTTATATCACTTTTCAGTTTTCTTGTTATAATAATTGAACAGGCGACACGTATGTCATTTAATTTACAACGTTGTGCTTTGTGTTTCTGTTCTTTCTTTGGAAATTTGTTTCTGTGCCATACAGTGCGAGATAACACTTTTCGGTTTCCCTGTATTCCTAATTGAGCGAGCGACACACATGTGATTTAGTTTACAAAGTAGTTCTTTTCATTTACGTTCTTTCCTTGGAAACTTGTTCCTGTTAGGAACAAGTTAGGGTTAGGTTTAGGGTTAGGTTTAGGGTTAGGGTTAGGGTTAGGTTAGGGCTGGGTAAGGGATATGGTTAGGGTTACGGTTAGGGTTAGGGTTAGGGTTTGGGGTTAGGGTTAGGGTTAGGGGTTAGGGTTAGGGTTAGGGTTAGGTTTAGGGGCTTAGGGTTAGTGTTAGGGTCAGGGTTAGGGTTAGGGGCTTAGGGTTAGGGTTAGGGATAGGGTTATATCACTTTTCAGTTTTCCTTTTATAATAATTGAACAGGCGAAACATATGTGAATTAGTTTACAAAGTTGTGCTTTGAGTTTCTGTTCTTTCTTTGGAAATTTGTTTCTGTGCCATACTGTGCGAGATAACACTTCGGTTTCCCTGTATTCCTAATTGAGCGAGCGACACACATGTGATTTAGCTTACAAAGTAGTTCTTTTCATTTACGTTCTTTCCTTGGAAACTTGTTCATGTTAGGAACAAGTTAGAGTTAGGTTTAGGGTTAGGTTTAGGGTTAGAGTTAGGGTTAGTTTAGGGTTGGGTAAGGGATATGGTTAGGGTTACGGTTAGGGTTAGCTTTAGGGTTAGGGGTTAGGGTTAGGGTTAGGGTTAGCGGTTAGGGTTAGGGGCTTAGGGTTAGGGGTTAGGGTTAGGGTTAGGGTTAGGGGTTAGGGTTAGGGTTAGGGTTAGGGTTAGGGGCTTAGGGTTAGGGTTAGGGTTAGGGTTAGGGGCTTAGGGTTAGGGTTAGGGTTAGGGTTATATCACATTTCAGTTTTCCTGTTATAATAATTGAACAGGCGACACATATGTGAATTAGTTTACAAAGTTTTGCTTTGTGTATCTGTTCTTTCAATGGAAACTTGTTTCTGTGCCGTATAGTGCGAGATAACACTTTTCAGTTTTCCTGTATTCCTAATTGAGCGAGCGACACACATGTGATTTACTTTACAAATTAGTGATTTTCTTTTTTGTTCTTTCATTTGAAAATTGTTCCTGTGCTGTACAATCTCATATATCACTTTTCAGTTTTCCAGTTATAATAATTGAACAGGCGAAACGTATGTGAATTCGTTTAAAAAGTTGTGCTTTGCTTTTCTGTTCTTTGATGGAAACTTGTTCTTGTGCTGTACAGTGCGTTATATCAATTTTCAGTTTTCCTGTTATAATAATTGAACAGGCGACACGTATGTGAATTCCTTTAAAAATTTTGCTTTGCTTTTCTGTTCTTTCGATGGAAACTTGTTCCTGTGCTGTACAATGTCATATATCACTTTTCAGTTTTCCTGTTATAATAATTGAACAGGCGACAAGTATGTGAATTCCTTTAAAAAGTTGTGCTTTGCTTTTCTGTTCTTTCGATGGAAATTTGTTCCTGTGCTGTACAGTGCGTTATATCACTTTTCAGTTTTCTTGTTATAATAATTGAACAGGCGACACGTATGTCATTTAATTTACAAAGTTGTGCTTTGCGTTTCTGTTCTTTCTTTGGAAATTTGTTTATGTGCCATACAGTGCGAGATAACACTTTTCGGTTTCCCTGTATTCCTAATTGAGCGAGCGACACACATGTGATTTACTTTACAAAGTAGTTCTTTTCATTTACGTTCTTTCCTTGGAAACTTGTTCCTGAACAAGTTAGGGTTAGGTTTAGGGTTAGGGTTAGGGTTAGGGTTAGGGTTAGGGGTAGGTTAGGGCTGGGTAAGGGATATGATTAGGGTTACGGTTAGGGTTAGGGGTTAGTGTTAGGGTTAGGGGTTAGGGTTAGGGTTAGGGTTAGGTTTAGGTTTAGGGGCTTAGGGTTAGTGTTAGGGTTAGGGTTAGGGTTAGGGGCTTAGTGTTAGGGTTAGGGTTAGGGTTATATCACTTTTCAGTTTTCCTGTTATAATAATTGAACAGGTGACACATATGTGAATTAGTTTACAAAGTTGTGCTTTGAGTTTCTGTTCTTTCAATGGAAACTTGTTTCTGTGCCGTACAGTGCGAGATAACACTTTTCAGTTTTCCCGTATTCTTAATTGAGTGAGCGACACACATGTGATTTAGTTTACAAAGTAGTTCTTTTCATTTACGTTCTTTCCTTTTAAACTTGTTCCTGTTAGGAACAAGTTAGGTTTAGGTTTAGGGTTAGGTTTAGGGTTAGGGTTAGGGTTAGGTTAGGGCTGGGAAGGGATATGGTTAGGGTTACGGTTAGGGTTAGGGTTAGGGTTAGGGGTTAGGGTTAGGGTTAGGGTTAGGGGTTAGGGTTAGGGTTAGGGTTAGGGGCTTAGGGTTAGGGTTAGGGTTAGGGTTAGGGTTAGGGGCTTAGGGTTAGGGTTAGGGTTAGGGTTATATCACTTTTTAGTTTTCCTGTTATAATAATTGAACAGGCGACACATATGTGAATTAGTTTCCAAAGTTTTGCTTTGTGTATCTGTTCTTTCAATGGAAACTTGTTTCTGTGCCGTACAGTGCGAGATAACACTTTTCAGTTTTCCTGTATTCCTAATTGAGCGAGCGACACACATGTGATTTAGTTTACAAATTAGTGATTTTCTTTTTTGTTCTTTCATTTGAAACTTGTTCCTGTGCTGTACAATGTCATATATCACTTTTCAGTTTTCCTGTTATAAAATTGAACAGGCGAAACGTATGTGAATTCGTTTAAAAAGTTGTGCTTTGCTTTTCCGTTCTTTCGATGGAAACTTGTTCTTGTGCTGTACAGTGCGTTATATCACTTTTCAGTTTTCCTGTTATAATAATTGAACAGGCGACACGTATGTGAATTCCTTTAAAAATTTTGCTTTGCTTTTCTGTTCTTTCGATGGAAACTTGTTCCTGTGCTGTACAATGTCATATATCACTTTTGAGTTTTCCTGTTATAATAATTGAACAGGCGACAAGTATGTGAATTCCTTTAAAAAGTTGGGCTTTGCTTTTCTGTTCTTTCAATGGAAATTTGTTCCTGTGCTGTACAGTGCTTTATATCACTTTTCAGTTTTCTTGTTATAATAATTGAACAGGCGACACATATGTCATTTAATTTACAAAGTTGTGCTTTGCGTTTCTGTTCTTTCTTTGGATATTTGTTTCTGTGCCATACAGTGCGAGATAACCCTTTTCGGTTTGCCTGTATTCCTAATTGAGCAAGCGACACACATGTGATTTACTTTACAAAGTAGTTCTTTTCATTTATGTTCTTTCCTTGGAAACTTGTTCCTGAACAAGTTAGGGTTAGGTTTAGGGTTAGGTTTAGGGTTAGGGTTAGGGTTAGGTTAGGGCTGGGTAAGGGATATGATTAGGGTTACGGTTAGGGTTAGGGTTAGGGTTAGGGGTTACGGTTAGGGTTAGGGGTTAGGGTTAGGGTTAGGGTTAGGGTTAGGTTTAGGGGCTTAGGGTTAATGTTAGGGTTAGGGTTAGGGTTAGGGGCTTAGTGTTAGGGTTAGGGTTAGGGTTATATCACTTTTCAGTTTTCCTGTTATAATAATTTGAACAGGCGACACATATGTGAATTAGTTTACAAAGTTGTGCTTTGAGTTTCTGTTCTTTCAATGGAAACTTGTTTTTGTGCCGTACAGTGCGAGATAACACTTTTCTTTTTTCCTGTATTCCTAATTGAGTGAGCGACACACATGTGATTTAGTTTACAAAGTAGTTCTTTTCATTTACCTTCTTTCCTTTTAAACTTGTTCCTGTTAGGAAAAAGTTAGGGTTAGGTTTAGGGTTAGGTTTAGGGTTAGGGTTAGGGTTAGGTTAGGGCTGGGAAGGGATATGGTTAGGGTTACGGTTAGGGTTAGGGTTAGGGTTAGGGGTTAGGGTTAGGGTTAGGGTTTGGGGTTAGGGTTAGGGTTAGGGTTAGGGGCTTAGGGTTAGGGTTAGGGTTAGGGTTAGGGTTAGGGTTAGGGGCTTAGGGTTAGGTTTAGGGTTAGGGTTAGGGTTATATCACTTTTTAGTTTTCCTGTTATAATAATTGAACAGGCGACACATATGTGAATTAGTTTACAAAGTTTTGCTTTGTGTATCTGTTCTTTCAATGGAAACTTGTTTCTGTGCCGTACAGTGCGAGATAACTCTTTTCTTTTTTCCTGTATTCCTAATTGAGCGAGCGACACACATGTGCTTTACTTTACAAAGTAGTTCTTTTCATTTATGTTCTTTCCTTGGAAACTTGTTCCTGAACAAGTTAGGGTTAGGTTTAGGGTTAGGTTTAGGGTTAGGGTTAGGGTTAGGTTAGGGCTGGGTAAGGGATATTGTTAGGGTTACGGTTAGGGTTAGGGTTAGGGGTTAGGGTTAGGGTTAGGGGTTAGGTTTAGGGTTAGGGTTAGGGTTAGTGTTAGGGGCTTAGGGTTAGTGTTAGTGTTAGGGTTAGGGTTAGGGGCTTAGGGTTAGGGTTAGGGTTAGGGTTATATCACTTTTCAGTTTTCCTGTTATAATAATTGAACAGGCGACACATATGTGAATTAGTTTACAAAGTTTTCTTTGTGTATCTGTTCTTTCTTTGGAAACTTGTTTCTGTGCCGTACAGTGCGAGATAACACTTTTCAGTTTTCCTGTATTCCTAATTTAGCGAGCGACACACATGTGATTTAGTTTACAAATTAGTGATTTTCTTTTTTGTTCTTTCATTTGAAACCTGTTCCTGTGCTGTACAATGTCATATATCACTTTTCAGTTTTCCTGTTATAATAATTGAACAGGCGACACGTATGTGAATTCCTTTAAAAATTTTGCTTTGCTTTTCTGTTCTTTCGATGGAAACTTGTTCCTGTGCTGTACAATGTCATATATCACTTTTCAGTTTTCCTGTTATAAAAATTGAACAGGCGAAAGTATGTGAATTCCTTTAAAAAGTTGTGCTTTGCTTTTCTGTTCTTTCGATGGAAATTTGTTCCTGTGCTGTACAGTGCGTTATATCTCTTTTCAGTTTTCTTGTTATAATAATTGAACAGGCGACACGTATGTCATTTAATTTACAAAGTTGTGCTTTGCGTTTCTGTTCTTTCTTTGGAAATTTGTTTCTGTGCCATACAGTGCGAGATAACACTTTTCGGTTTCCCTGTATTCCTAATTGAGCGAGCGACACACATGTGATTTAGTTTACAAATTAGTGATTTTCTTTTTTGTTCTTTCATTTGAAACTTGTTCCTGTGCTGTACAATGTCATATATCACTTTTCAGTTTTCCTGATACAATAATTGAACAGGCGAAACGTATGTGTATTCGTTTAAAAAGTTGTGCTTTGCTTTTCTGTTCTTTCGATGGAAACTTGTTCTTGTGCTGTACAGTGCGTTATATCACTTTTCAGTTTTCCTCTTATAATAATTGAACAGGCGACACGTATGTGAATTCCTTTAAAAATTTTGCTTTGCTTTTCTGTTCTTTCGATGGAAACTTGTTCCTGTGCTGTACAATGTCATATATCACTTTTCAGTTTTCCTGTTATAATAATTGAACAGGCGACAAGTATGTGAATTCCTTTAAAAAGTTGTGCTGTGCTTTTCTCTTCTTTCGATGGAAATTTGTTCCTGTGCTGTACAGTGCGTTATATCACTTTTCAGTTTTCTTGTTATAATAATTGAACAGGCGACACGTATGTCATTTAATTTACAAATTTGTGCTTTGCGTTTCTGTTCTTTCTTTGGAAATTTGTTTTTGTGCCATACAGTGCGAGATAACACTTTTCGGTTTCCCTGTATTCCTAATTGAGCGAGCGACACACATGTGATTTACTTTACAAAGTAGTTCTTTTCATTTACGTTCTTTCCTTGGAAACTTGTTCCTGTTAGGAACAAGTTAGGGTTATGTTTAGGGTTAGGGTTAGAGTTAGGTTAGGGCTGGGTAAGGGATATGGTTAGGGTTACGGTTAGGGTTAGGGTTAGGGTTAGGGGTTAGGGTTAGGGTTAGGGTTAGGGTTAGGGTTAGGGTTAGGGGTTAGGGTTAGGGTTAGGTTTAGGGTTAGGGTTAGGGGCTTAGGGTTAGGGTTAGGGTTAGGGTTAGGGGCTTAGGGTTAGGGTTAGGGTTAGGGTTATATCACTTTTCAGTTTTCCTGTTATAATAATTGAACAGGCGACACATATGTGAATTAGTTTACAAAGTTGTGCTTTGAGTTTCTGTTCTTTCAATGGAAACTTGTTTCTGTGCCGTACAGTGCGAGATAACACTTTTCAGTTTTCCCGTATTCCTAATTGAGTGAGTGACATACATGTGATTTAATTTACAAAGTAGTGCTTTGGGTTTCTCTTCTTCTGTTGGAAACTTGTTTCTGTGCTGTACAGTGTGATATATCACTTTTCAGTTTTCCTGTTGTAATAATTGAACGGGCGACATGTATGTGATTTAGTTTACAAAGTTGTCCTTTGCGTTTCTGTTCTTTCGATGGAAACTTGTTCCTGTGCTGTACAATGTCATATATCACTTTTCAGTTTTCCTGTTATAATAATTGAACAGGCGACACGTATGTGAATTAGTTTACAGAGTAGTGCTTTGCTTTTTCGTTCTTTCGTTGGAAATAAGTTCCTGTGCTATACAGTGCGTTATATCACTTTTCAGGTCTCCTGTTATAATAATTTAACAGGTGACATGTATGTGAATTAGTTTTCAAAGTTGTGCTTTGCTTTTCTGTTGTTTCATTGGAAACTTGTCCCTGTGTTGTACAGTGCGTTATATCACTTCTCAGTTTTCTTGTTATAATAATTGAAGAGGCGACACTATGTCATTTAATTTACAAAGTTGTGCTTTGCGTTTCTGTTCTTTCTTTGGAAATTTGTTTCTGTGCCATACAGTGCGAGATAACACTTTTCGGTTTCCCTGTATTCCTAATTGAGCGAGCGACACACATGTGATTTAGTTTACAAAGTAGTTCTTTTCATTTACGTTCTTTCCTTGGAAACTTGTTCCTGTTAGGAACAAGTTAGGGTTAGGTTTAGGGTTAGTGTTAGGGTTAGGTTAGGGCTGGGTAAGGGATATGGTTAGGGTTACGGTTAGGGTTAGGGTTAGGGTTAGGGGTTAGGGTTAGGGTTAGGGTTCGGGGTTAGGGTTAGGGTTAGGGTTAGGGTTAGGGATAGGGTTAGGGGCTTAGGGTTAGTGTTAGGGTTAGGGTTAGGTTTAGCGGCTTATGGTTAGGGTTAGGGTTAGGGTTATATCACATTTCAGTTTTCCTGTTATAATAATTGAACAGGCGACACATATGTGAATTAGTTTACAAAGTTTTGCTTTGTGTATCTGTTCTTTCAATGGAAACTTGTTTCTGTGCCGTACAGTGCGAGATAACACTTTTCAGTTTTCCTGTATTCCTAATTGAGCGAGCGACACACATGTGATTTAGTTTACAAATTAGTGATTTTCTTTTTTGTTCTTCCATTTGAAACTTGTTCCTGTGCTGTATAATGTCATATATCACTTTTCAGTTTTCCTGTTATAATAATTGAACAGGCGAAACGTATGTGAATTCGTTTAGAAAGTTGTGCTTTGCTTTTCTGTTCTTTCGATGGAAACTTGTTCTTGTGCTGTACAGTGCGTTATATCACTTTTCAGTTTTCCTGTTACAATAATTGAACAGGCGACACGTATGTGAATTCCTTTAAAAATTTTGCTTTGCTTTTCTGTTCTTTCGATGGAAACTTGTTCCTGTGCTGTACAATGTCATATATCACTTTTCAGTTTTCCTGTTATAATAATTGAACAGGCGACAAGTATGTGAATTCCTTTAAAAAGTTGTGCTGTGCTTTTCTGTTCTTTCGATGGAAATTTGTTCCTGTGCTGTAAATTGCGTTATATCACTTTTCAGTTTTCTTGTTATAATAATTGAACAGGCGACACGTATGTCATTTAATTTACAAAGTTGTGCTTTGCGTTTCTGTTCTTTCTTTGGAAATTTGTTTCTGTGCCATACAGTGCGAGATAACACTTTTCGGTTTTCTTGATATAATAATTGAACAGGCGACACGTATGTGAATTCGTTTAAAAAGTTGTGCTTTGCTTTTCTGTTCTTTCGATAGAAACTTGTTCTTGTGCTGTACAGTGCGTTATATCACTTTTCAGTTTTCCTGTTACAATAATTGAACAGGCGACACGTATGTCATTTAATTTACAAAGTTGTGCTTTGCGTTTCTGTTCTTTCTTTGGAAATTTGTTTCTGTGCCATACAGTGCGAGATAACACTTTTCGGTTTCCCTCTATTCCTAATTGAGCGAGCGACACACATGTGATTTAGTTTACAAATTAGTGATTTTCTTTTTTGTTCTTTCATTTGAAACTTGTTCCTGTGCTGTACAATGTCATATATCACTTTTCAGTTTTCCTGTTATAATAATTGAACAGGCGAAACGTATGTGAATTCGTTTAAAAAGTTGTGCTTTGCTTTTCTGTTCTTTCGATGGAAACTTGTTCTTGTGCTGTACAATGTCATATATCACTTTTCAGTTTTCCTGTTATAATAATTGAACAGGCGACACGTATGTGAATTCCTTTAAAAATTTTGCTTTGCTTTTCTGTTCTTTCGATGGAAACTTGTTCCTGTGCTGTACAATGTCATATATCACTTTTCAGTTTTCCTGTTATAATAATTGAACAGGCGACAAGTATGTGAATTCCTTTAAAAAGTTGTGCTTTGCTTTTCTGTTCTTTCGATGGAAATTTGTTCCTGTGATGTACAGTGCGTTATATCACTTTTCAGTTTTCTTGTTATAATAATTGAACAGGCGACACGTATGTCATTTAATTTACAAAGTTGTGCTTTGCGTTTCTGTTCTTTCTTAGGAAATTTGTTTCTGTGCCATACAGTGCGAGATAACACTTTTCGGTTTCCCTGTATTCCTAATTGAGCGAGCGACACACATGTGATTTACTTTACAAAGTAGTTCTTTTCATTTACGTTCTTTCCTTGGAAACTTGTTCCTGAACAAGTTAGGGTTAGGTTTAGGGTTAGGTTTAGGGTTAGGGTTAGGGTTACGTTAGGGCTGGGTAAGGGATATGGTTAGGGTTACAGTTAGGGTTAGGGTTAGGGTTAGGGTTAGGGTTTAGGGTTAGGGTTAGGGGTTATGGTTAGGGTTGGGGGCTTAGGATTAGTGTTAGGGTTATGGTTAGGGTTAGGGGCTTAGGGTAAGGGTTAGGGTTACGGTTATATCACTTTTCAGTTTTCCTTTTATAATAATTAAACAGGCGACACATATGTGAATTAATTACAAAGTTGTGCTTTGAGTTTATGTTCTTTCTTTGAAAATTTGTTTCTGTGCCATACAGTGCGAGATAACACTTTTCGGTTTCCCTGTATTCCTAATTGAGCGAGCGACACACATGTGATTTAGTTTACAAAGTAGTTCTTTTCATTTACGTTCTTTCCTTGGAAACTTGTTCCTGTTAGGAACAAGTTAGCTTAGGTTTAGTGTTAGGTTTAGGGTTAGGGTTAGGGTTAGGTTAGGGCTGGGTAAGGGATATGGTTAGGGTTACGGTTAGGGTTAGGGTTAGGGTTAGGGGTTAGGGTTATGGGTTAGGGTTAGGGTTAGTGTTAGGGGTTAGGGTTAGGGTTAGGGTTAGGGTTAGGGTTAGGATTAGGGTTAGGTGCTTAGGGTTAGGGTTAGGGTTAGGGTTAGGGTTAGGGTTAGGGTTAGGGGCTTAGGGTTAGGGTTAGGGTTTGGGTTATATCACTTTTTAGTTTTCCTGTTATAATAATTGAACAGGCGACACATATGTGAATTAGTTTACAAAGTTTTGCTTTGTGTATCTGTTCTTTCAATGGAAACTTGTTTCTGTGCCGTACAGTGCGAGATAACTCTTTTCAGTTTTCCTGTATTCCTAATTGAGCGAGCGACACACATGTGATTTAGTTTACAAATTAGTGATTTTCTTTTTTGTTCTTTCATTTGAAACTTGTTCCTGTGCTGTACAATGTCATATATCACTTTTCAGTTTTCCTGTTATAATAATTGAACAGGCGACACGTATGTGAATTCCTTTAAAAATTTTGCTTTGCTTTTCTGTTCTTTCGATGGAAACTTGTTCCTGTGCTGTACAAAGTCATATATCACTTTTCAGTTTTCCTGTTATAAAAATTGAACTGGCGAAAGTATGTGAATTCCTTTAAAAAGTTGTGCTTTCCTTTTCTGTTCTTTCGATGGAAATTTGTTCCTGTGCTGTACAGTGCGTTATATCTCTTTTCAGTTTTCTTGTTATAATAATTGAACAGGCGACACGTATGTCATTTAATTTACAAAGTTGTGCTTTGCGTTTCTGTTCTTTCTTTGGAAATTTGTTTCTGTGCCATACAGTGCGAGATAACACTTTTCGGTTTTCTTGATATAATAATTGAACAGGCGACACGTATGTGAATTCGTTTAAAAAGTTGTGCTTTGCTTTTCTGTTCTTTCGATGGAAACTTGTTCTTGTGCTGTACAGTGCGTTATATCACTTTTCAGTTTTCCTGTTACAATAATTGAACAGGCGACACGTATGTCATTTAATTTACAAAGTTGTGCTTTGCGTTTCTGTTCTTTCTTTGGAAATTTGTTTCTGTGCCATACAGTGCGAGATAACACTTTTCGGTTTCCCTCTATTCCTAATTGAGCGAGCGACACACATGTGATTTAGTTTACAAATTAGTGATTTTCTTTTTTGTTCTTTCATTTGAAACTTGTTCCTGTGCTGTACAATGTCATATATCACTTTTCAGTTTTCCTGTTATAATAATTGAACAGGCGAAACGTATGTGAATTCGTTTAAAAAGTTGTGCTTTGCTTTTCTGTTCTTTTGATGGAAACTTGTTCTTGTGCTGTACAGTGCGTTATATCACTTTTCAGTTTTCCTGTTATAATAATTGAACAGGCGACACGTATGTGAATTCCTTTAAAAATTTTGCTTTGCTTTTCTGTTCTTTCGATGGAAACTTGTTCCTGTGCTGTACAATGTCATATATCACTTTTCAGTTTTCCTGTTATAATAATTGAACAGGCGACAAGTATGTGAATTCCTTTAAAAAGTTGTGCTTTGCTTTTCTGTTCTTTCGATGGAAATTTGTTCCTGTGATGTACAGTGCGTTATATCACTTTTCAGTTTTCTTGTTATAATAATTGAACAGGCGACACGTATGTCATTTAATTTACAAAGTTGTGCTTTGCGTTTCTGTTCTTTCTTAGGAAATTTGTTTCTGTGCCATACAGTGCGAGATAACACTTTTCGGTTTCCCTGTATTCCTAATTGAGCGAGCGACACACATGTGATTTACTTTACAAAGTAGTTCTTTTCATTTACGTTCTTTCCTTGGAAACTTGTTCCTGAACAAGTTAGGGTTAGGTTTAGGGTTAGGTTTAGGGTTAGGGTTAGGGTTACGTTAGGGCTGGGTAAGGGATATGGTTAGGGTTACAGTTAGGGTTAGGGTTAGGGTTAGGGTTAGGGTTAGGGGTTAGGGTTAGGGTTAGGGGCTTAGGATTAGTGTTAGGGTTATGGTTAGGGTTAGGGGCTTAGGGTAAGGGTTAGGGTTAGGGTTATATCACTTTTCAGTTTTCCTTTTATAATAATTAAACAGGCGACACATATGTGAATTAATTACAAAGTTGTGCTTTGAGTTTATGTTCTTTCTTTGAAAATTTGTTTCTGTGCCATACAGTGCGAGATAACACTTTTCGGTTTCCCTGTATTCCTAATTGAGCGAGCGACACACATGTGATTTAGTTTACAAAGTAGTTCTTTTCATTTACGTTCTTTCCTTGGAAACTTGTTCCTGTTAGGAACAAGTTAGCTTAGGTTTAGTGTTAGGTTTAGGGTTAGGGTTAGGGTTAGGTTAGGGCTGGGTAAGGGATATGGTTAGGGTTACGGTTAGGGTTAGGGTTAGGGTTAGGGGTTAGGGTTATGGGTTAGGGTTAGGGTTAGTGTTAGGGGTTAGGGTTAGGGTTAGGGTTAGGGTTAGGGTTATGATTAGGGTTAGGTGCTTAGGGTTAGGGTTAGGGTTAGGGTTAGGGTTAGGGTTAGGGGCTTAGGTTTAGGGTTAGGGTTTGGGTTATATCACTTTTTAGTTTTCCTGTTATAATAATTGAACAGGCAACACATATGTGAATTAGTTTACAAAGTTTTGCTTTGTGTATCTGTTCTTTCAATGGAAACTTGTTTCTGTGCCGTACAGTGCGAGATAACTCTTTTCAGTTTTCCTGTATTCCTAATTGAGCGAGCGACACACATGTGATTTAGTTTACAAATTAGTGATTTTCTTTTTTGTTCTTTCATTTGAAACTTGTTCCTGTGCTGTACAATGTCATATATCACTTTTCAGTTTTCCTGTTATAATAATTGAACAGGCGACATGTATGTGAATTCCTTTAAAAATTTTGCTTTGCTTTTCTGTTCTTTCGATGGAAACTTGTTCCTGTGCTGTACAATGTCATATATCACTTTTCAGTTTTCCTGTTATAAAAATTGAACAGGCGAAAGTATGTGAATTCCTTTAAAAAGTTGTGCTTTGCTTTTCTGTTCTTTCGATGGAAATCTGTTCCTGTGCTGTACAGTGCGTTATATCTCTTTTCAGTTTTCTTGTTATAATAATTGAACAGGCGACACGTATGTCATTTAATTTACAAAGTTGTGCTTTGCGTTTCTGTTCTTTCTTTGGAAATTTGTTTCTGTGCCATACAGTGCGAGATAACACTTTTCGGTTTCCCTGTATTCCTAATTGAGCGAGCGACACACATGTGATTTAGTTTACAAATTAGTGATTTTCTTTTTTGTTCTTTCATTTGAAACTTGTTCCTGTGCTGTACAATGTCATATATCACTTTTCAGTTTTCCTGATACAATAATTGAACAGGCGAAACGTATGTGTATTCGTTTAAAAAGTTGTGCTTTGCTTTTCTGTTCTTTCGATGGAAACTTGTTCTTGTGCTGTACAGTGCGTTATATCACTTTTCAGTTTTCCTCTTATAATAATTGAACAGGCGACACGTATGTGAATTCCTTTAAAAATTTTGCTTTGCTTTTCTGTTCTTTCCATGGAAACTTGTTCCTGTGCTGTACAATGTCATATATCACTTTTCAGTTTTCCTGTTATAATAATTGAACAGGCGACAAGTATGTGAATTCCTTTAAAAAGTTTTGCTTTGCTTTTCTCTTCTTTCGATGGAAATTTGTTCCTGTGCTGTACAGTGCGTTATATCACTTTTCAGTTTTCTTGTTATAATAATTGAACAGGCGACACGTATGTCATTTAATTTACAAAGTTGTGCTTTGCGTTTCTGTTCTTTCTTTGGAAATTTGTTTTTGTGCCATACAGTGCGAGATAACACTTTTCGGTTTCCCTGTATTCCTAATTGAGCGAGCGACACACATGTGATTTACTTTACAAAGTAGTTCTTTTCATTTACGTTCTTTCCTTGGAAACTTGTTCCTGTTAGGAACAAGTTAGGGTTAGGTTTAGGGTTAGGGTTAGAGTTAGGTTAGGGCTGGGTAAGGGATATGGTTAGGGTTACGGTTAGGGTTAGGGTTAGGGTTAGGGGTTAGGGTTATTGTTAGGGTTAGGGTTAGGGTTAGGGGTTAGGGTTAGGGTTAGGTTTAGGGTTAGGGTTAGGGGCTTAGGGTTAGGGTTAGGGTTAGGGTTAGGGGCTTAGGGTTAGGGTTAGGGTTAGGGTTATATCACTTTTCAGTTTTCCTGTTATAATAATTGAACAGGCGACACATATGTGAATTAGTTTACAAAGTTGTGCTTTGAGTTTCTGTTCTTTCAATGGAAACTTGTTTCTGTGCCGTACAGTGCGAGATAACACTTTTCAGTTTTCCCGTATTCCTAATTGAGTGAGTGACACACATGTGATTTAATTTACAAAGTAGTGCTTTGGGTTTCTGTTCTTCTGTTGGAAACTTGTTTCTGTGCTGTACAGTGTGATATATCACTTTTCAGTTTTCCTGTTGTAATAATTGAACGCGCGACATGTATGTGATTTAGTTTACAAAGTTGTCCTTTGCGTTTCTGTTCTTTCGATGGAAACTTGTTCCTGTGCTGTACAATGTCATATATCACTTTTCAGTTTTCCTGTTATAATAATTGAACAGGCGACACGTATGTGAATTAGTTTACAGAGTAGTGCTTTGCTTTTTCGTTCTTTCGTTGGAAATAAGTTCCTGTGCTATACAGTGCGTTATATCACTTTTCAGGTCTCCTGTTATAATAATTTAACAGGTGACATGTATGTGAATTAGTTTTCAAAGTTGTGCTTTGCTTTTCTGTTATTTCGTTGGAAACTTGTCCCTGTGTTGTACAGTGCGTTATATCACTTTTCAGTTTTCTTGTTATAATAATTGAAGAGGCGACACTATGTCATTTAATTTACAAAGTTGTGCTTTGCGTTTCTGTTCTTTCTTTGGAAATTTGTTTCTGTGCCATACAGTGCGAGATAACACTTTTCGGTTTCCCTGTATTCCTAATTGAGCGAGCGACACACATGTGATTTAGTTTACAAAGTAGTTCTTTTCATTTACGTTCTTTCCTTGGAAACTTGTTCCTGTTAGGAACAAGTTAGGAACAAGTTAGGGTTAGGTTTAGGGTTAGGTTTAGGGTTAGTGTTAGGGTTAGGTTAGGGCTGGGTAAGGGATATGGTTAGGGTTACGGTTAGGGTTAGGGTTAGGGTTAGGGGTTAGGGTTAGGGTTAGGGTTCGGGGTTAGGGTTAGGGTTAGGGTTAGGGTTAGGGTTAGGGTTAGGGATAGGGTTAGGGGCTTAGGGTTAGTGTTAGGGTTAGGGTTAGGTTTAGCGGCTTATGGTTAGGGTTAGGGTTAGGGTTATATCACTTTTCAGTTTTCCTGTTATAATAATTGAACAGGCGACACATATGTGAATTAGTTTACAAAGTTTTGCTTTGTGTATCTGTTCTTTCAATGGAAACTTGTTTCTGTGCCGTACAGTGCGAGATAACACTTTTCAGTTTTCCTGTATTCCTAATTGAGCGAGCGACACACATGTGATTTAGTTTACAAATTAGTGATTTTCTTTTTTGTTCTTCCATTTGAAACTTGTTCCTGTGCTGTACAATGTCATATATCACTTTTCAGTTTTCCTGTTATAATAATTGAACAGGCGAAACGTATGTGAATTCGTTTAGAAAGTTGTGCTTTGCTTTTCTGTTCTTTCGATGGAAACTTGTTCTTGTGCTGTACAGTGCGTTATATCACTTTTCAGTTTTCCTGTTACAATAATTGAACAGGCGACACGTATGTGAATTCCTTTAAAAATTTTGCTTTGCTTTTCTGTTCTTTCGATGGAAACTTGTTCCTGTGCTGTACAATGTCATATATCACTTTTCAGTTTTCCTGTTATAATAATTGAACAGGCGACAAGTATGTGAATTCCTTTAAAAAGTTGTGCTGTGCTTTTCTTTTCTTTCGATGGAAATTTGTTCCTGTGCTGTAAATTGCGTTATATCACTTTTCAGTTTTCTTGTTATAATAATTGAACAGGCGACACGTATGTCATTTAATTTACAAAGTTGTGCTTTGCGTTTCTGTTCTTTCTTTGGAAATTTGTTTCTGTGCCATACAGTGCGAGATAACACTTTTCGGTTTTCTTGATATAATAATTGAACAGGCGACACGTATGTGAATTCGTTTAAAAAGTTGTGCTTTGCTTTTCTGTTCTTTCGATGGAAACTTGTTCTTGTGCTGTACAGTGCGTTATATCACTTTTCAGTTTTCCTGTTACAATAATTGAACAGGCGACACGTATGTGAAATCCTTTAAAAAGTTGTGCTTTCCTTTTCTCTTCTTTCGATGGAAAATTGTTCCTGTGCTGTACAGTGCGTTATATCACTTTTCAGTTTTCCTGTTACAATAATTGAACAGGCGACAAGTATGTGAATTCCTTTAAAAAGTTGTGCTTTGCTTTTGTTTTCTTTCGATGGAAATTTGTTCCTGTGCTGTACAGTGCGTTATATCACTTTTCAGTTTTCTTGTTATAATAATTGAACAGGCGACACGTATGTCATTTAATTTACAAAGTTGTGCTTTGCGTTTCTGTTCTTTCTTTGGAAATTTGTTTCTGTGCCATACAGTGCGAGATAACACTTTTCGGTTTCCCTGTATTCCTAATTGAGCGAGCGACACACATGTGATTTAGTTTTCAAATTAGTGATTTTCTTTTTTGTTCTTTCATTTGAAACTTGTTCCTGTGCTGTAAAATGTCATATATCACTTTTCAGTTTTCCTGTTATAATAATTGAACAGGCGAAACGTATGTGAATTCGTTTAAAAAGTTGTGCTTTGAATTCTGCTCTTTCGATGGAAACTTGTTCTTGTGCTGTACAGTGCGTTATATCACTTTTCAGTTTTCCTGTTATAATAATTGAACAGGCGACACGTATGTGAATTCCTTTAAAAATTTTGCTTTGCTTTTCTGTTCTTTCGATGGAAACTTGTTCCTGTGCTGTACAGTGCGTTATACCACTTTTCAGTTTTCCTGTTATAATAATTGAACAGGCGACACGTATGTCATTTAATTTACAAAGTTGTGCTTTGCGTTTCTGTTCTTTCGATGGAAATTTGTTCCTGTGCTGTACAGTGCGTTATATCACTTTTCAGTTTTCTTGTTATAATAATTGAACAGGCGACACGTATGTGATTTAATTTACAAAGTTGTGCTTTGCGTTTCTGTTCTTTCTTTGGAAATTTGTTTCTGTGCCATACAGTGCGAGATAACACTTTTCGGTTTCCCTGTATTCCTAATTGAGCGAGCGACACACATGTGATTTAGTTTTCAAATTAGTGATTTTCTTTTTTGTTCTTTCATTTGAAACTTGTTCCTGTGCTGTACAATGTCATATATCACTTTTCAGTTTTCAGGTTATAATAATTGAACAGGCGAAACGTATGTGAATTCGTTTAAAAAGTTGTGCTTTGAATTCTGCTCTTTCGATGGAAACTTGTTCTTGTGCTGTACAGTGCGTTATATCACTTTTAAGTTTTCCTGTTATAATAATTGAACAGGCGACACGTATGTGAATTCCTTTAAAAATTTTGCTTTGCGTTTCTGTTCTTTCTTTGGAAATTTGTTTCTGTGCCATACAGTGCGAGATAACACTTTTCGGTTTCCCTGTATTCCTAATTGAGCGAGCGAAACACATGTGATTTACTTTACAAAGTAGTTCTTTTCATTTATGTTCGTTCCTTGGAAACTCTTTCCTGTTAGGAACAAGTTAGGGTTAGGTTTAGGGTTAGGTTTAGGGTTAGGGTTAGGGTTAGGTTAGGGCTGGGTAAGGGATATGGTTAGGGTTACGGTTAGGGTTAGGGTTAGGGTTAGGTGTTAGGGTTAGGGTTAGGGTTAGGGGTTAGGGTTAGGGTTAGGGTTATTGGCTTAGGGTTAGTGTTAGGGTTAGGGTTAGGGTTAGGGGCTTAGGGTTAGGGTTAGGGATAGGGTTATATCACTTTTCAGTTTTCCTTTTATAATAATTGAACAGGCGACACATATGTGAATTAGTTTACAAAGTTGTGCTTTGAGTTTCTTTTCTTTCTTTGGAAATTTGTTTCTGTGCCATACAGTGCGAGATAACACTTTTCGGTTTCCCTGTATTCCTAATTGAGCGAGCGACACACATGTGATTTAGTTTACAAAGTAGTTCTTTTCATTTACGTTCTTTCCTTGGAAACTTGTTCCTGTTAGGAACAAGTTAGCTTAGGTTTAGGGTTAGGTTTAGGGTTAGGGTTAGGG
Source organism: Meriones unguiculatus (assembly GCF_030254825.1). NCBI lineage: Eukaryota > Metazoa > Chordata > Mammalia > Rodentia > Muridae > Meriones > Meriones unguiculatus. Next base: position 74,301 of record NW_026843719.1, read on the forward strand.
TTAGGTTAGGGCTGGTAAGGGATATGGTTAGGGTTATGGTTAGGGTTAGGGTTAGGGTTAGGGGTTAGGGTTAGGGTTAGGGTTAGGGGTTAGGGTTAGGGTTAGGGTTAGGGTAAGGGGCTTAGGGTTAGGGTTAGGGTTAGGGTTAGGGTTAGGTTTAGAGTTAGGGTTAGGGGCTTAGGGTTAGGGTTAGGGTTAGGGTTATATCACTTTTCAGTTTTCCTGTTATAATAATTGAACAGGCGACACATATGTGTATTAGTTTACAAAGTTTTGCTTTGTGTATCTGTTCTTTCAATGGAAACTTGTTTCTGTGCTGTACAGTGCGCGATAACACTTTTCAGTTTTCCTGTATTCCTAATTGAGCGAGCGACACACATGTGATTTAGTTTACAAATTAGTGATTTTCTTTTTTGTTCTTTCATTTGAAACTTGTTCCTGTGCTGTACAATGTCATATATCACTTTTCAGTTTTCCTGTTATAATATTTGAACAGGCGACACATATGTGAATTAGTTTACAAAGTTGTGCTTTGAGTTTCTGTTCTTTCAATGGAAACTTGTTTCTGTGCCGTACAGTGCGAGATAACCCTTTTCAGTTTTCCCGTATTCCTAATTGAGTGAGCGACACACATGTGATTTAGTTTACAAAGTAGTGCTTTGGGTTTCTGTTCTTCTGTTGCAAACTTGTTTCTGTGCTGTACAGTGTGATATATCACTTTTCAGTTTTCCTGTTGTAATAATTGAACGGGTGACACGTATGTGAATTAGTTGTGATTCAGTTTACAAAGTAGTGATTTTCATTTACGTTTTTTCGTTGGAAACTTGTTCTTGTGCTGTACAGTGAGATATATCACTTTTCAGTTTTCCTGTATTCCTAATGGAGCGAGCGACAAACATGTGATTTAGTTTACAAATTAGTGCTATTCTTTTTTGTTCTTTCATCTGAAACTTATTCCTGTTTTGTACAGTCCGTTATATCACTTTTCAGTGTTCCTGTTATAATAATTGAACAGGCGACACGTATGTGAATTAGTTTACAGAGCAGTGCTTTGCTTTTTCGTTCTTTCGTTGGAAACAAGTTTCTGTGCTATACAGTGCGTTATATCACTGTTCAGGTCTCCTGTTATAATAATTTAACAGGTGACATGTATGTGAATTACTTTTCAAAGTTGTGCTTTGCTTTTCTGTCATTTCGTTGGAAACTTGTCCCTGTGTTGTACAGTGCGTTATATCACTTTTCAGTTTTCCTGTCATAATAATTGAACAGGTGACACGTATGTGAATTCCTTTAAAAATTTTGCTTTGCTTTTCTGTTCTTTCGATGGAAACTTGTTCCTGTGCTGTACAATGTCATATATCACTTTTCAGTTTTCCTGTTATAATAATTGAACAGGCGACAAGTATGTGAATTACTTTAAAAAGTTGTGCTGTGCTTTTCTGTTCTTTCGATGGAAATTTGTTCCTGTGCTGTACAGTTCATTATATCACTTTTCAGTTTTCTTGTTATAATAATTGAACAGGCGACACGTATGTCATTTAATTTACAAAGTTGTGCTTTGCATTTCTGTTCTTTCTTTGGAAATTTGTTTCTGTGCCATACAGTGCGAGATAACATTTTTCGGTTTTCCTGTATTCCTAATTGAGCGAGCAACACACATGTGATTTAGTTTACAAATTAGTGATTTTCTTTTTTGTTCTTTCATTTGAAACTTGTTCCTGTGCTGTACAATGTCATATATCACTTTTCAGTTTTCCTGTTATAATAATTGAACAGGAGAAATGTATGTGAATTCGTTTAAAAAGTTGTGCTTTGCTTTTCTGTTCTTTCGATGGAAACTTGTTCTTGTGCTGTACAGTGCGTTATATCACTTTTCAGTTTTCCTGTTATAATAATTGAAAAGGCGACACGTATGTGAATTCCTTTAAAAATTTTGCTTTGCTTTTCTGTTCTTTCGATGGAAACTTGTTCCTGTGCTGTACAATGTCATATATCACTTTTCAGTTTTCCTGTTATAATAATTGAACAGGCGACAAGTATGTGAATTCCTTTAAAAAGTTGTGCTTTGCTTTTCTGTTCTTTCGATGGAAATTTGTTCCTGTGCTGTACAGTGTGTTATATCACTTTTCAGTTTTCTTGTTATAATAATTGAACAGGCGACACGTATGTCATTTAATTTACAAAGTTGTGCTTTGCGTTTCTGTTCTTTCTTTGGAAATTTGTTTCTGTGCCATACAGTGCGAGATAACACTTTTCGGTTTCCCTGTATTCCTAATTGAGCGAGCGACACACATGTGATTTAGTTTACAAAGTAGTTCTTTTCATTTACGTTCTTTCCTTGGAAACTTGTTCCTGTTAGGAACAAGTTAGGGTTAGGTTTAGGGTTAGGTTTAGGGTTAGGGTTAGGGTTAGGTTAGGGCTGGGCAAGGGATATGGTTAGGGTTACGGTTAGGGTTAGGGTTAGGTTTAGGGGTTAGGGTTAGGGTTAGGGTTAGGGGTTAGGGTTAGGGTTAGGGTTAGGGTTAGGGGCGTAGGGTTAGTGTTAGGGTTAGGGGCTTAGGGTTAGGTTTAGGGTTAGGGTTATATCACTTTTCAGTTTTCCTGTTATAATATTTGAACAGGCGACACATATGTGAATTAGTTTACAAAGTTGTGCTTTGAGTTTCTGTTCTTTCAATGGAAACTTGTTTCTGTGCCGTACAGTGCGAGATAACCCTTTTCAGTTTTCCCGTATTCCTAATTGAGTGAGCGACACACATGTGATTTAGTTTACAAAGTAGTGCTTTGGGTTTCTGTTCTTCTGTTGCAAACTTGTTTCTGTGCTGTACAGTGTGATATATCACTTTTCAGTTTTCCTGTTGTAATAATTGAACGGGCGACACGTATGTGATTTAGTTTACAAAGTTGTCCTTTGCGTTTCTGTTCTTTCGATGGAAACCTGTTTCTGTGCCGTACAGTGCGAGATAATACTTTTCGGTTTTCCTGTATTCCTAATTGAGCGAGTGACACACTTGTGATTCAGTTTACAAAGTAGTGCTTTTCATTTAACTTCTTTCGTTGGAGTCTTTTTCCTGTTAGGAAAAAGTTAGGGTTAGGGTAGGGTTAGGGTTTTGTTAGGGTTAGGGTTAGGGTTAGGGTTAGGGTTAGGTTAGGGCTGGGTAAAGGATAGGGTTAGGGTTAGGGTTAGGGGTTAGGGTTAGGGTTAGTGTTAGGGTTACTCTTAGGCGGTTACAGTTAGGGTTAGGGTTAGGGTTATAACACTTTTCAGTTTTCCTGTTATAATAATTGAACAGGCGACACGTATGTCATTTAGTTTACAAAGTTGTGCTTTGCGTTTCTGTTCTTTCTTTGGAAACTTGTTTCTGTGCCATACAGTGCGAGATAACACTTTTCGGTTTTCCTGTATTCCTAATTGAGCGAGCGACACACATGTGATTTAGTTTACAAAGTAGTGCTATGGGTTTCGTTCTTCTTGGAAACTTGTTTCTGTGCTGTACGTGTTATATATCACTTTTCAGTTTTCCTGTTGCAATAATTGAACGGGCGACACGTATGTGATTTAGTTTACAAAGTTGTGATTTGCTTTGCTGTTCTTTCAATGGAAAGTTGTTTATGTGCAGTACAGAGCGAGGGTTAGGGTTAGGGGTTAGGGTTTGTGTTAGGGTTAGGGTTAGGGGGTTAGGGTTAGGGTTAGGGTTAGGGTTAGGGTTATATCACTTTTCAGTTTTCCTGTTATAATAATTGAACAGGCGACACGTATGTGAATTAGTTGTGATTCAGTTTACAAAGTAGTGATTTTCATTTACATTTTTTCGTTGGAAACTTGTTCTTGTGCTGTACAGTGAGATATATCACTTTTCAGTTTTCCTGTATTCCTAATGGAGCTAGCGACAAACATGTGATTTAGTTTACAAATTAGTGCTATTCTTTTTTGTTCTTTCATCTGAAACTTGTTCCTGTTTTGTACAGTCCGTTATATCACTTTTCAGTGTTCCTGTTATAATAATTGAACAGGCGACACGTATGTGAATATAGTTTACAGAGCAGTGCTTTGCTTTTTCCTTCTTTCGTTGGAAACAAGTTTCTGTGCTATACAGTGCGTTATATCACTGTTCAGGTCTCCTGTTATAATAATTTAACAGGTGACATGTATGTGAATTAGTTTTCAAAGTTGTGCTTTGCTTTTCTGTCATTTCGTTGGAAACTTGTCCCTGTGTTGTACAGTGCGTTATATCACTTTTCAGTTTTCCTGTCATAATAATTGAACAGGTGACACGTATATCATTTCCTTTACAAAGTTGTGCTTTGCGTTTCTGTTCTTTCTTTGGTAACTTGTTTCTGTGCCATACAGTGCGAGATAACACTTTTCGGTTTTCCTGTATTCCTAATTGAGCGAGCGACACACATGTGATTTAGTTTACAAAGTAGTGCTTTGGGTTTCTGTTCTTCTGTTGCAAACTTGTTTCTGTGCTGTACAGTGTGATATATCACTTTTCAGTTTTCCTGTTGCAATAATTATACGGGCAACACGTATGTGATGTAGTTTACAAAGTTGTGCTTTGCTTTTCTGTTCTTTCGATGGAAAATTGTTTCTGTGCCGTACAGTGCTTTGAACACTTTTCAGTTTTCCTGTATTCCTAAATGAGCGAGCGTCACACATGTGATTCAGTTTACAAATTAGTGCTTTTCATTTACGTTCATTCGTTGGAAACTTGTTCCTGTTAGGAACAAGTTAGGGTTAGGTTTAGGGTTAGGGTTATGGTTAGGGTTAGGGTTAGGTTAGGCCTGGATAAAGGATAGGGTTAGGGTCAGTGTTAGGGTTAGTGTTAGGGGGTTAGGGTTAGGGTTAGTGTTAGGGTTATATCCCTCTTCACTTTTCCTGTTATTATAATTGAATAGGCGACACATATGTGAATTAGTTTACAAAGTTGTGCTTTGCGTATCTGTTCTTTCGATGGAAACTTGTTTCTGTGCCGTACAGTGCGAGATAACACTTCTCAGTTTTCCTGTATTCCCTAATTGAGCGAGCGACACAGAGGTGATTCCGTTTAAAAGTATTGCTTTGCTTTTCTCTTCTTTCGTCGGAAACATTTTCTTGTGCTGTACAGTGAGATATATCACTTTTCAGTTTTCCTGTTGTAATAATTGAATGGGCGACACGTATGTCATTAAGTTTACAAAGTTGTGCTTTGCCTTTCTGTTCTTTCGATGGAAACTTGTTTCTGTGCCATACAGTGCGAGATAACACTTTTCAGTTTTCCTGTTTTCCTAAATAAGGGAGCGACACACATGTGATTCCATTTAAAAGTAGTGCTTTGCTTTTCTGTTCTTTCTTTGGAAACTTGTTCCTGTGCTGTACAGTGCGATATATCACTTTTCAGTTTTCCTGTATTCCTAATGGAGCGAGTGACACACATGTGATTCAGTTTACAATTTAGTGATTTTCATTTACGTTCTTTCATTGGAAACTTGTTCTTGTGCTGTACAGTGAGATATATCACTTTTCAGTTTTCCTGTATTCCTAATGGAGCGAGTGACAAACATGTGATATAGTTTACAAATTAGTGCTTTTCTTTTTTGTTCTTTCATCTGAAACTTGTTCCTGTTTGTACAGTGCGTTTTATCACTTTTCAGTTTCCTGTTATAATAATTGAACCGGCGACAAGTATGTGATTTAGTTTACAAAGTTGTGATTTGCGTTTCTGTTCTTTCGATAGAAACTTGTTCCTGTGCCATACAGTGCGAGATAACACTTTTCAGTTTTCTTGTATTCCTAAATGAGTGAGCGACAAACATGTGATTCCGTTTAAAAGTAGTGCATTACTTTTCTGTTCTTTCTTTGGAAACTTGTTCCTGTGCTGTACAGTGCTATATATCACTTTTCAGTTTTCCTGTATTCCTAATTCAGCGAGCGACACACATGTGATACAGTTTACAAAGTAGTGCTTTGCATTTACGTATTTTTGTTGGAAACTTGTTCCTTTTAGGAACAAGTTAGCGTTAGGGTTAGGGTTAGGGTTAGGTTTAGGGTAGGCTTAGGGTTAGGGTTAGGGTTAGGGTTTGGGTTAGCGGTTACGGTTAGGGTTAGGTTGAGGGTTAGGGTTTTAGGGTTTGGTTTAGGGTTCGGGTTATATCACTTTTCAGTTTTCTTTTTATAATAATTGATCAGGTGACACATATGTGAATTAGTTTACAAAGTTGTGCTTTGCATTTCTTTTCTTTCATTGGCAACTTGTTTCTGTTCTGTACAGTGCGAGATATCACTTTTCAGTTTTCTTGTTATAGTAATTGAACAGGCGACACGTATGTGAATTCTTTTACAATGTTGTGATTTGCATTTCTGTTCTTTCGATGAAAAGTTGTTTCTTTGCCTTACAGTTCGATATATCACTTTTCAGTTTTCCTGTATTCCTAATTGAGCGAGTGACACAAATGTGATTTAGTTTATAAAGTAGTGCTTTGTGTTTTTTTTCTTTCGTTGGAAACTTGTTCCTGTTCTGTATAGTGCGATATATCACTTTTCAGTGTTCCTGTTATAATAATTGAACAGGCGACACATATGTGAATTAGTGTACAAAGTAGTGCTTTGCTTTTCTCTTCTTTCGTTGGAAACTATTCCTGTGCTGTACAGTGTGTTATATCACTTTTCAGTTTTCCTGTTATAATAATTGAACGGGCGACACGTATGTGATTTAGTTTACAAAGTTGTGCTTTGCGTTTCTGTTTTTTCGATGGGAACTTGTTTCTGTGCCGTATAGTGCGAGATAACACTTTTCAGTTTTCCTGTATTCCTAATTGAGCGAGCGACACACGTGATTTAGTTTCCAAAGTAGCGCTTTGCATTTCTGTTCTTCTGTTGGAATCTTGTTTCTGTGCTGTACAGTTTGATATATCACTTTTCAGTTTTCCTGTTATAATAATTGAACGTGCAACATGTATGTGAATTAGTTTACAAAGTTGTGCTTTGCGTTTCTTTTCTTTCGATGGGACCACCAGCACTCAGTAATTTTCCAGTTAATTCTCTATGTCCTAATACATTTCAGTCAGCATAAACCAGTGTTTCTCACCTTGTTTGGGTGATGGTGGTCTTAGGGCATCTTGAAAGACACATTTCTTAAAAAGAGCTGTAGGTGCACGTTGGCACTGGCTCACACCTTAATCCCAGGGCTCGGAGGGAAGAGGCAAGCAGATCTCAGAGTCTGAGGCCAGCCTGATTTACAGAGAGGATTGCAGGACATCTAGGGCTCCACTGAGAAATACGATTTTGGGAGAGAAGAGAAAACAAAACAAAACAAAACAAAACAAAAAACTTTAGTGAAAGCACTGTATCGCAGAGTTTGTCCCGCTTATGTGTGTATAGCTTTAATTTCCACACACTTGGTTCTATAGATTATCTAATGTCTATCACCTTTAAATGATAAAAAGGCATCATGCTGGCCTTTTAAATGTAAGCTGTTGTGTAGGAAGCAAGAGTCGGTTTTTAATTCTGTACTTAAGATCTTCAAAGTTCTCAGGCCTGTATGGGGAAAATTATGCAAAGTGGACAGACCCTATTTTGAACAGGAAAAACTGATAGTTTATTTTTTCCTAAGTAAAAACATTCATGAAATGTAGTATAAGAATGAGATGTCATTTATGGAGAGGGAGTAAGAGGGGCTGAAGAAATGACTGACTGGTTAAGATCACTGCTCTTCAGAGGGTAGAGATGGAGTCCCAGCCCACATGGCAGCTCACAGCATTCTCTAACTCTACTTCCAATGGATCTGATGCCCTCTTCTGGCCTTTGTGGTCACCAGGCAAACACTCATGCACATAAATAAAAAAATGTTTCAAATAATAAAATAAAAGAGGAGATGGGAATGCTGTTCTCTTGTCAGAAATGGTACTCAAATACCTCAGCAGGACATGGTGACGGACACTGATGTAGTTTACCTTTCCAGCTGAATGACTTATATCATTCCAGCATGTAGACACCGACTGCAGTTTAAAATTATTACCAGAAAAGGTTTTCAGGGTCTCTTATCCTGGTGTAGAAATCTTTCTAAGTAGGATGCTGTTCCTTATCTGCAATCCACAGACAGCACTGCTCAGCTAACCTCTGCTGCCATCAGAGAGCACTGAATGTCTGGTGCTTTATAGGAAGACTCTAAATTCTCTGGTGAAAAGAGTCGCTTTGGTGTCTTTCAGAGAAAACGCCTCGATTCTTAAAATTGTGCCTGGCCTTGGTCGATCCACAGCCCTGTCAATCCAGATGTGACTGTTTCTAAGAGTTTGTTCCTTCAGGATGGAAGGAATGGAGGGAGGGAGGAAGGAGGGAAAGTAAGGAGGAGTGAGGAAAGACCACAAAGAGGAAGGCCACAGTGAGCCTAACAGGGAACAACCTTACTGGGCTTCTGAGTGTCCCAAAGGTCCACATATACCCAGGGACAGCATCCTTCTAACATGACTTAAAAATAGGCTACCTCTGCCAAGTCTTCACTGACATTGCTAAAACTAACATGCGGAAGCAGCTTGGTTTCTCTATGGCTTAATCCCATTAAGTTTGGGGGAAATGGTGATAATAAAAGACATGGTTTGCCTCAGAGCACTGGTTGGGACTGTGTCTTTCTCTTGAGGCTCTAGAGCCCTAGACTGAAGCTCAACAGTAGTCAGTTTTGGTTGTTCCTGCTCTGGGGAACAGAAGGAAGCCATCATCCCTCCAAGCTAAGCTTGTGAGACTGACACCACTGGGCCCTGAAGCCCCACCCGCCCTATCTTCTCTGTCCTGGGGCCTGAAGTCCCCCCCACACCACTGTCTGTGCACTGCCCTGGGGCCTGAAGCCACCCCTGTCTGCTCTGCCCTGGGGCCAACCACATTACAAACTTGGTTTGGGGAATCACTGCATTCATCCTATTGGCTAATTGATGCACAAAGAACAAATCTAATCTAATTGCCATAACAAAGCCATTATGCTTGGCCAAAGACCAGCCTCTTAAAGGAAACCTAACCATCCAGACATCCAGGTGCCCAGTTTGCAACTGCTACTTATGCATCGTCTTGTGGAGGATTCAGTGACTCTGTTCTTTGTGGGCTGGTGATGTGGCGAGGGAGCTGTTTGTAGAGCCCTCATTTCTATGAGCCAGTTCTATTCCTTCCTAACAGTTCAGGACCCTGTTGGCTGTTCTCAGCTGTTCTCACAAGCCTCCATCTGTGTCATCATCTGTGTTGTGGTTTAGAACCACAGGCCAACCTGTTGGCCGTAGAGGTAGTCTCCTCTTACGCCCTGTGTTTGCGTCAGCTTTCATGCCTCCACTCTAGCAGAAGTGTTAAAGGACTGACCTCCATACTGCTACTGCTCGTTGTCATCAAAGTCCCAAGAAGGAGGATTCCATTTAGCCCTAGCCTTCCAGGCCCAGGGTTCTTAAAGGGTCAGTGGGTTTCTAAGGGAGCACTAGGGACTGAGAAGAACGGAAGTGAAGACTTTCATGACAACTACTAAGGCGTTGCCGGTGTGCCTAAGCCCATCTAAACGGTGGTCCCTGGAAAGTGGGATACTTTTGGCAGTGTGGTATCATCCAAGCTCTTTCTAAAGGGCAGATGAGATGTGAGAGGACAAACCCCGCCAACTGCTTTTCTTTGGAAGGCCTGTGCTCTTTTCATGTCTTGCTTCATAGTCAGCCTTCAGGGCGGCCTGCCCTAGCCTCCTTTCAGACCCAGAGTCCCACACCTCTTGTCATCATGCCACACAGTCCCTTTGCTCGTCCCACAGTGGGCATCTCATCCTTCTGCCTGCTTCCTGGTAAACTTCTCAGGACAAAGACAGGGCTGGGCACAGTATCCTGGTGTGTCAGACTCAAGACAGAAAATGACAGTTGAATGAGTGGGTTGGGAAAATGAATGGTAACTGAGACCTGTGGAGGGGATAGTCAGGAGCAGAGGCTTACAGGATTGGGGTGTCGGTGGATATGCTCCTAAATCCGCAGGTCTGCATAGTTGTCTGCAGTGATAGATATGTATCCACAAACATTTGCGCCAAAGGGGGAGGCTGCAGCTGTTGGCAGACTCCGAGAGTGTAGGGAGCTTACAAGAATTAGATTTTATGTATAAATACACATTTACAGAGGGAGAGAGATGTGGGAAACAAAGGGTGGGAAACAAAGGGTGGGAAACAAAAATTGTGAGACAAAGAGGGAACCTTATATAGAGAAGCAGAGTAAAGGAGAAGAGAGGAAGAATATGAGAGCGGGGCTGGAGAGATGGCTCAGTGGCAAAGATTCTCTCTGCTCTTCCAAAGGTTCTGAGTTCAGTTCTCAGCACCCACATGGCAGCTTTCACCTGTCTGATCCCTCTTCTGGTGTACTCATATACATAAAATACACAAATAAATAAATCTTAAAAATGTATATATGAAAGAAGGCAAGTGAGGTGGGGCTCTCACTCTGGAACAAATTCTTTACACTGGTGCTATACAAGACCTTGCAGTAGCCACTGCCAGTAGCCTGATGAGTAGCCAGGCATGATCGCCCGTCACAAAAGGAGGGTGTCCTGGCCAACTGTAATTTAGGGTAAGTGGAATGAAATGCTCCCAGAGACATTGCAATAGAGTCATTTGTTTGTGCAGAGGAAGGGAGAGTGCACGCTGAAGAGAAAGGAAGGGAAGGCATAGGTGGCTTCCTGTGGTAGAGTCCCGTTTTCTTTTATCCTTAGTACATGGGCCAGGCTTGGGGGTGAGCAGGTGAACACTCAGATAAGAAATGAGTGCGAGTGAAGCCACTGATCTAGGAAAACAGGAGAGCACCTGACTGCAAGACAGTCATAAACACAAACCAGGAAGGAGCTCCCAAGAGGCAAAAAGACTCAGTAGAGAAACAACTGGGTCCAAAAGAGATTGGGGAAAGACAATCACAGTATGCTGAAGTCTTGAGGCAAAAAAATAAATGCCTCTGTTGTCTGTAAATATTCCTCAGCTGACACCTCTACGCATGCTGACGGAGCAGTGCTTGCCCTGGACAGAGGCTGTGCTGGGATGAACCGGTGGGGTCCAGACACTGCACTGCTGTTGCTGTTCTGAGATCCCTGAGATTATGAACTCACAGAACACAAAGAAGCTCGAAGTGTGTGTGTGTGTGTGTGTGTGTGTTGCCTGGTCCCATCTTGCCTTGTTCTGGAGTTAGCAGGAAAGCTTTCCCACTTTTAAAAAGAGCACTACCTCTATGGCCAACAGGTTGGCCTGTGGTTCTAAACCCATAGCACAGGTGGAGACACAGATGGAGGCTTGCGAGAACAGCCGAGAACAGCCGACAGGGTCTGGGAGAAGAACTAATTACAGCCCTATTCTTGCCTGCAGGAACTCTTTAGCAAGCACTTTTCAGGAAAGCTGGATGTGGCTGAGTTTATCTAGTGTTGGCCATCACTCTAAACTGGGCCATGGTGCTGGCCTTGACTGTCTTCCTAGAGTGACTGGCCATGGGGTGTCCCTGGAGTTCAGCAAGGGACATGGAAGTCTGCCGCAGGGGTCTCTGAGGGATGGTATCTGCCCAAGGGGACCTCTGCTGGGTGAATCCACCTTCATTCTTATTTTGTTGGCTGGGATTAGAACATTTCTACAATATTTTAGGTATTTCTGATAGGATTAATCCTAAACAAGAATGTAAAGCAGGGAAATTTAACCCTTACTATCACCTTCACCTGGCATTTCCTCTTCTCTTTAGTTGTCTTTATTTCCCTGTTTTTCCCAGTTACACTGATGTACCTAGAACTCCAGAAAGTTCCAGAACTTTCTGACAAAATCTATTTTTTTAAACGTTTTCACCATGCTGAAGTGCCCAAAGTAAAATTGATTAACAAGGTCATGATCTAAATAATGACTTCATCTTGCTCTTCCTTAATACAAAGTACCTTTGATGAGTGAGGCCCTCGAACCTTTCCTGTGCATCTTCACTTCCACTTACTCAGTCCTTCAGTCAAATCTCTTTTTCTTCTATCATATTTCACAGAAGTCTATCTCAGCCTGAGATTGCAAAGTTATTATAATCCAAAACTCTAACAGCACCTGCCATCCCTCTCAGAGCTACTTGGATCTTCAGAGAATGAGTGAGCCCATAGCCACGCACTGTGGAGAAAACAGTGCTGCACAGGTTGAGAGGACTGATAGGGTCTGCCAGGGGGAAGATAATGACATACATATGGCCATCCTCACCCCAGTTCCTGAAATAATGACTCTGAGACCTTATTATTTATGAATAAATGCTTAGACCAAAAGTTTGGGCTCAATCCTGACCAGCTCAGAACTTATAACTTATTTTACCCATTTATTTTTTCTTTTCTTTTCTTTTTGGTTTGTCAAGACAGATTTTGCTGTGTAGCCCTGGCTGTCCTATACTCACTTTGTAGACCAGGCTGGCTTCAAGCTCACAGAGATTCACCGGCTTCTGCCTCCTCAAGAACAGGGATACAGCAGGGGCAAAGGCCACTGTGCCCAGCTTGTTTATGCTATTATATGTGTGCGGCATGGCTGGTTACCTCACCTTACAGTCCAGGACGAATCTACCTCTGACTCTATCCTAGCATTCATCTCTCTCTGCCAGAACTCCAACTTCCTGTTTCCTACCTCAGCTTTTTATAGACAGGCAATGCTTTCATGCAGTACATAAGAGATTCTCTCTCCACGTGCATTCACAGGCTGGCGGGTGTCTGTCTTCCTCGAGGGGCCAGGGTTGTAACCACAATAGGCCCTACTTGTCTCTGAGCCTAGGGGTGGTCAGTCATCTAATGTGTGAGAGGTCCTGAGAATAGCAACCATTCCTGGCATGTTAGGAATACAACCTCAGTCCTGCCCCTCCCCCAAGCATGGCTCAAATATTAACACAACTGCTGAGAGTTCCTTTACACGTATAACACATCAGAGGCAGCAGGATGGGCTTTTCTGCCAGTTGGCACTACCGAGGGTGTCGTTGGTGGAGAGCAAGTTCGAGGGCCTGGCTTCTACCTGTAAAAGGCAGCACTCCAGCAGACAGCACTCCAGCAGAACAAAGGGCCCTTCCCCTTACTCCAGCATCTGACTCTTGATAGAGCTACTGTTGGCTTGAACTGTTTCCATATCACAACCCAGCTGCTTCTTTCACTAGGCTATCTACAAAATGGTTTTCTCTGTCATGAAAATGCCTGAAGATGAATCAACCCCAGAAAAAAAGGACAGAGAAGATCTTCCGCCAGATGGACACCAATAGAGATGGTAAGAGGCTAAAGGACTTTGCTTGGGTCAAGCTTCTGGTGGAGTCCGGGCAGGGTGGCTCTATAAAAGGACCAAATGTCAACCACAGGGACCTTATGCACAGTGATATGTGACAACCCTGGAGCTGGTCCCAGTCTAGAGCAAAGGCCTTATTTTCTAGGCCCTTCTAGCTTTCTCCTAAGTTAGCCTTCCCCAGAATGGAATGGGTCCTGTGGAGCAGAAATAAAAGGACCCAAGCAGCCACTGAGGTAGGATGGGCCTTTTCTAGAAGTCTGGATCCTTGTGGCCAATAGGCCAGAGTATGGGGATGTGCCTGCTGTTTCTTAAAGACCCCAACAGCTTTTATCCCAGCCTGCCTGAGTGATCTTATGAGCAGACTCTACCATGCTGCGTCCAAGTGAAAGCTCAGGTAGTGGGAAGCAGGTTGGAGTGGTCTGCTGGTTCCACTGGGTGAGGGTGCTGCCTGGATGCAGCCAGCAGGTGCACAAACCAAAGAGCGCTTGGTGACACAGGAGGACCACAAGTCTGAAGCTATCTGCAAAATCAAATAAATAGATATGGTTTCTGCATGTTGGGCTACCAAGTAAGATACAGGATCCCCAGGCAATTGAGAAATAATGACTTCTTTATAGCATCTCTCTCTGTGCAATATTTGGGACATACGTATGCTAAGTAATTGATCGTTATTCAACTGAAATTTAAAGTTATTTTACAATCATTATTTTTATTGCCAAATCTTGAAATGCTATTCAGAAATAGTTCCTGAGTTTACAGTGCTAAGTCAAGGCCTACCATTGATGACCCAATGCTGCCAAAAGCTTCACAGCTCTTTAAACAAACATGTATTTCTTTATTATTTACATGCATGTATGTTTGTACCTGCACACATGTGTGAGTTTATATGCATCACACGCATGCAGAAATCTGCAGAGATCATAAGAGGATATACAGTTCCCTGGAACTCGAGCTGCAGGTGGTTGTGATCTACTCAACATGAATGCTGGAAATCAAACTGGTCCTCTGCTCTTGACTGCAGAGCCATCTCTCCAGCCAACTCATCTTTAAAACATAAAACTCATTTTAATATTACAGTGTAGAATTTTGCAAGTATTATTACATGACATGTATGAGTGTGCCATGGTGCACACATGCAGAAGACATGTTTATGAAGTTCGTTTCCCCCCACTTTCCTTTACATAGTTTCCAGGAATCAAATTCAGGTCATCAGGTTTACGCATCACATACTTCTATTCACTGAGACAGCTCACTGGCTCCAGACCCTCACACCTGATGTTTAATAATTCTAGTGAGCTGTGTACAAATAGACCAGGTCCTTCATGGTGTGTATGATAGCATGTTCTGCATAGAATAAGCCTCCTTTTCCCCCCATACGTGGGGCGCCAGCTCCCTGAGAATCTTGGTTTGGTGGCACAGCCAGCTTGTTCACTGCTAGAAGTTGCCTCCATGAAGCTGCCTGACATCCTCTGAGAGCTGTTTTTCCTCATGTGCCCTGATTCACAGCACATAGTTTGTTTCACAAGTTTAAACAAACATGGGATTGTTTTTATGATATTGAACCACAGGTTTTGGTCATCTGGGGAACATGATGGCTTTAAGACCCAGCCTCTTCCTTAGAGGAGGACTAAATGATGGGGGGAAAGACACTTCTGGATATCTGGCTCAAGGCAATGGCAGAGCCTCTCCACTGGGACTGTTTCTATGGGATCAAAGAGCTCTGCTTGGGCCCTTGCCCAATGCACAGCCGACTACTACTGCCCTGGGCTTTGATAAGGAAAGATTTGTTTAAACAAGGAAAGCTATGGGGATGGAGGCAGTGAGGACAGGAGGGCAGGGACTGCTGAGCACCCGAAAAACACACTGCTTCAGCTCAGGGCTTGGCTTCAGTGCTTCGGGCATGAGCCTCCTGTCCTTCCTCACTTGGAGCAGAGCCGGCGTGGTGTGAAGCCTGCTGCCACCAGAGTCTCCTTAGATAAGGGTCTTTGCATCCCACTGCTGGCCTCTGCCATGAAAAGTCTGCACCTACAAGCAAGTCAATCTGGGAGTCTGTGCAAGAGGCAGAGTTCATATGGGGTACCAAATGCTCTGCAGCTTGTGGTGCCCGATGCCTGTGCTTGTGCCTGCAGCTTTAAAGTGTTTAGATGCTGCTTCCAATCCCAGCCCCTCATTCTCATCCTGCAGGGGCTGAGCAGGTAGCACGGAAGAGCAGCTAAGGAGGTACTGGAGTG
Organism: Meriones unguiculatus; assembly: GCF_030254825.1. Lineage (NCBI taxonomy): Eukaryota > Metazoa > Chordata > Mammalia > Rodentia > Muridae > Meriones > Meriones unguiculatus. Next base: position 89,761 of record NW_026843719.1, read on the forward strand.
CACAGGCCTGGAGGAGCCTGGCAGCCTCGTATCTGTCTTTGGAAAAACAGATGGGGCTAAGTCTGCAGGGAAGGAGAGAGGGCAAAGTTAGGTAGTTAGGTAACGGCTCCCAACAGTTCTATTTCCAACTATCAGTCAATGAGTCACTTCAATCAAACGGTCACCACGGAAGTGCCAGGAATGAGGAAAGCCACCCCCACCCCCATTTCTCCAAAGTGATAGTGACAGAGACCTTTACTGGCGGAAAGTTGAGGAGGAAGGATACTGAAGATCCAGGAAATTGAGGAGCCTGAAGTAAAAAAAGGAAGCTTGGGCTACACAGTAGAGTCCATATCAAAAAAAAAAAAAAGAAAGGAAGCCGTCTGGTGAGAGATCCAGGTTTTTGGCTTCCTTCTCAAGCCGCCTGGGTTGACAGAAGTGTATCACCTTCTGTCTAGAACACACTCCTTTATCCTCCCGACTTTGGATGATGGTGGTGCTATCCTCAAAAGTTGTTAAAAAGAACCTACACTCCTGCTCTGCCCACTGGGAGCGGGGTGGGGGGAGGAGTCTTCTGTAAACCAGAATACAGCAGTACACAGGGGCTGAAGGGCCTGAGCCTGGCACACGCAAACGAGCTAGGGCTACTCAGTCCTCAGAAGCTGAGCATGAGCACGGGGGCTCGAGGAGTGGGGTGAGGCACTAGGGCAAAGATTCAGGTCAGGGTAAGCCAGTACCCTCCCCAGGCCCTGGGTCCTGTCCTGGAGGTCTTGTTAAATGGCCCTGTGCACTGAGCGAGGTGGGGGAATGGGGGAATGCCACGGTAAACAGAGAATTGGGGTCCCTGCCTCATGGTCTCCTGGCTTCTGGTGGGTGAAGCTGTGGGCTTCTGCTGTGCCCCGTGTGCAGTGCAAAGAACCACAGGCCGTCACTCACTGGTCCTCTTGCCTTCTAGGAAAACTCTCCCTGGAAGAATTCATCCGAGGGGCCAAAAGCGATCCATCCATAGTGCGTCTCCTGCAGTGTGACCCCAGCAGCGCCAGCCAGTTCTGAGCCCCGCACCCTAAGGACGCTACAGCTGCCTGGGTCTCTCCCAGTTGGCTTTTGAACTTATTTTATTTGTATTTTTTGCCAAACAATATTGATGGTGAAGCTGTCCCCTCTTCAGTCAGACGTGCTCTGCTGTGACACCCTTGCCCCTTGCTTCTTTCGTCGTGGACGTGAATGCCCAGAGCGCTTGTGGAGAGCATAAACAGACTTCGTGGTGTTCCCTGTTGGATGACTTTTTAATCATCATTACTTTTTTCCCTTTGATTCTAATGTGTCTGTCTTAAAACCCAAGACTGGTGGGGCCAGAGAAAAGAATTCCATTCTGCCCCTGAGATCCTTCAGCAAGCTTTGAGGGGCTTTGTTTGAAAGACAAAACTCCTAATCTGGGTGTGTTGTCACGCATGCCCTCAGGGCTATGGCAGGCACCTGAGGCTAGGTTTTCTAAGAGCAGGTTACCCTCTGGGGTAAAGCTATTAAAGCCAGCTGGGACATTCCCCTCCACCCCAGCAGGCTGTAGTTTCCAAGCTGTGAACATTACAAGGTAAATTACAGAGATGGGGAAAGATGACTCAGCGGTTCTCCCACCCCACAGGTTTACAGAGGTGAGTTAATATGAGGCCCTTTGAAAAATCAAACACAGATGGTAACATTCTAAAACCAGACCCATCTTGCTACCTACTTGTGATTTATAAAAAGACTGCTGTATATAAAATATTGGGTATTGCAGACCAAATTAAGTGTTTTGCCTTGTAAATGCATGTTTAGTGAGCGCTAATGCAATCTTACTACAGAAGACTTGTTTTAGCAGTTTATTGTGAAGCCAACTACAACGAATGTCAGTGTCTTGTTTTAAAGTCCTGTCTTTGCACAAATGTACCAGTCAACAAGTGTATTTTATATACTCCATAAAATTACAAAAGAATGATGACAAGGGCCCAGCTTTGATTTCGAATGCTTTTACAGAGTCAAGGTGGCCAGAGGAAGGCAGTTTCCAAGCGTCTTGTCCACCAGCAGCTCTGAGAAGGGGCCATGGTCCATTAGCGCACCTGCAGGTGCAGGTGTGCTGTCTTTCTAAGCAGGTGAATGTTCCATAGACTCGGAAAAGCAGATTGGTCCTAACAGTGTAACCTACATCCTCAGTGGGGGAGCCACGCCTAGAATCTTCTTTTTCTGCCCCCGGGTATCTTTCATGTAGTGAGGTGTGGGCCAGCCAGGCAGTTCACCCACCCACTGTAGGTGTCGGCTAGGGAGCCTGCAGTGTCTGAGGCCACCGTGGGTCCCAACAGCACTCCCTTTCACCGTGTTATTTGAATCTAGCAAAGCTGAGTTGTTGCTTGGGCTGGTCACCTCATATACACTACTTTGAAATAAGGGTTGGAAGCAAAAACTTCTGGCTACAGGCAACCAAAGCCTCACACACAGTGGCATCAACAAGGCCCAGACACTCAAGGATGTTGGTGGCAGAGCCTGCCTAAGAGGAGTCAGGAAGGTCTCTGCTGCCTGTAGCCACGTCCTGTAGAACAAAGCCGCAAAAAGTTAAACACAGCTATAAGAAATGATGCCCAGGCAATTTTTGCTGGCCGAAGGTCCCCCCCCCATGGCGATACTCTTAACTGGCAGAAGTTCAAACTTTAATGGTGTCTCCATAGGTTGAAATTTTGTGACCTAGATTTTGTAATCTTAATATTTCCTAGTGTCATTTCCTTACCTTTTGTAGCAAGGCTTGCCAAATCCTGTGAGCCAAATGATAAAGTCTGTTTTTGGAAAGCAAAATTAACCCAAGTTGGGATGGAAACCAGAGGTGGCCTCCAGCTCTTCAGAATTCAAGAGCACAGGTTATGAACCCTGTGGTCCCCAGAAGGCCTGGAGAGCTCCAGACCAGCTAGACACACAGACATAACAGACCTATCTGTATGTTTCCTCCTCTTCTCCACCTCTCCCAGGAAGGCATTGGGTGTCATTTTATGCATGCATGTTTGACCAATGAACTTCACAGCATCAGGAGGGCCGAGTGCCTGAAGACATCTGTCACTCCTGTGGCCAGGCAGTGTTTGTGCTGTGTTCAGGGGCCTCTGGTGGAGGTAGAGCCTGTTTTGTTCCAAGTAAAGGAAGTCTGTGCTGTCCACAGGACTGGAGGACGTTTCAGAGTGCTTGACTGTTCATACCTCGCTCAGGATGGAGAAGGGGCGGTGTGGTACTCCCCAGCGGGACTTTCTGGAAATGGATTTAATTATATATATGTCATATTATGTGAAGTGGTCCCATTCTCAGTTGATTGTATAGCTCTTGCCTGGCATTAAAGCATGTTTATTATTTAATATCATTGTCTGGAGCATGAGATTTTTTTCTTACTAAGCTGCCTCAGCTGACAGTGTCTTGTGTCTTTCAGGTTTGAGGGTGGAAGAGTTTGAAAGCAGTTCTGGTCCATGTGTGGCTTCCTTACTTCCTTCTCAGCTTGGCCTTCACTCCCTCCCACTTTGTGCTTCTCCAAACATGAAGCACCAAAGCAAAACTCAGAAAAACTCCTCAGTAGGATCAGGGAAGCACTCAGGAAGCAAAGCAGGCAGATCTGTAAGTTCAAGGCCAAGCTGGTCTATGTAGTGAGTTCTAGAACACCCAAGGGTACACAAAGAAATCCTGTCTCAAAAACCAACCAAACTAAAAATACAACAGCAATATAATCCTTTCCCTTCCCACTCTGTTGGAGATTTAGTGGGAGAGATAACTAAATGTTCCCCCAAAGCCATCACATCAAGCTTTTCTCGTCTTGTTCCTATCACTGGCCTTGACTACAGCCCCAAAGGCTAATGCTATATGAACAAGAGCTACTAACTTGCTCCCTAGATTAGGAGGTACAATAGGCTCCTCACAAGCCAGCTAGACCTTTGGGGTACAGATGTGGAGGAGACTCTTTTCCTCCTCCACAGTTAGTCTCTGTGTGTAAGCAATATCTGAAACACAACACGTGATGATGAGGTGATGATGGGAATGTGGCCAGAGCCCTGAGGAGCCTGTATACCTACAACTCAACCATTTCCCCACTTTTGTAGCATCAATATGCCTGTTGCCTAGGACTTTCTGTACTGAGTGTTAATGTGTGGTGCATAGTTCCAGACCTTCCTCGGGTGCAGAGATAGTGACCATCAGGAGCTAACTAGGGGGCAGCTTGGAGCACCCAGGCCATGGGAAGGCTTAGCTCTATGAATTTCCAGGGAATATTTGATATTTTAGTATTTCTCTGTGACAAACAGTAAAAGCACTCTAAGGTACAATGCAGCTGGACTTGCCAACCCCACTTAGTTAAATATTCCCTCCTATGCCCAAGATTGGGCCCATGGACATTTTAACACGGGTGGGGTTTGGTGTAGGGGATAGGGACAGGGAAGAGACTCCACCCCTCCCTGAGGAGGAAGGGGAGACATTTTCCTTAGGGGTGTAACTTGGTGTAACAGTGATACTAAGTTGCCCATGCCCATGCTCTAAATAACTTTCTCCCCATGCTCACATAAGCAACTCTAAACTCATTGAGTCTACACACACACACACACACACACACACACACGGTGCACATGGAAATGTGGGAGACATGTGAAAGGAGCCTGGTTAGGAAAAATGAAGGGATCAGCAAGAGTGGAAGGGGAACAAACCAGAGTAATGAGGTATGAAAATGACCAAATCATACATGTGTGTAAATATCTAAATTAGTATATGCTAATAAAAATTCTCACCAGTACACACCACCTCCAGGAAGACAGGCAAATGGCCAGTCAGACCTCTCGCTGAACCTCAATAGCAACATCTCATCATTTGGCTGGATTCATACTGAGTGTTTGATGGGGCCGCCAGTCAGCATAAGTGTGGCAGGCTTGGAAGTGTATGTGTGAGCTAGAGAGGCCTTGTTAGCAAAGGAGATGGCTGGAGGGGAATACCTAACTCAGGATCAAATACCACTATAAACACTTCATGGCGAATGGGAAATGTTCTTTCCCAAGTACCACGTGATGGATACTGATGCCCAATGAACATGGGTGGTGCTCACCCTTGGTGTCTTTTCACATTTCTCTTCTCTGCCTCTGGCTCATCAGAGGCCCCCACCGTCTTTCCTCAAATTCTTGACTTCCCAGTATTAACCATGGACCCATTTAGGGTTGCTTAGGAGTACAGAGCTGAAGAACCCTTTGGAATAGATGGAATATGTCACCAAAAATCTCCCCCAGTTTGGGGAGCCTGGGGAGGGGGGAGGAGGGGATAAGCACAGTTCACTGATGTCCACAGGGAAAGGAAGATGTGATAACACTCACATCCCCCCAAACGACCCATTCAGGCAGGTATGAAGAACAATCAGACCCAAAGATGAGGAAGGACATGGGTAGCAATAAAAAAAGACCATGGCCCATTTCTAATTACATGATCTTTCCAGAACTTTCCATAATAAACACTCTCCATCCACCCCAGGCCTGTTTTTCCCTAGCACTGATCTGAGCACAAAGGGCAGGGATCCCATTGGGGGTGAGGCCAGGGAAGGCTTTTTTGAGGCAAGATTTTAGTACTGTGCCTTAGAGAAGGGTGCTGTAGAAAATGCTAGCATTCTGCCTCTTGGAATGGCTGCTCCTGGAGATCATTGACGATACCAGCTGGAGCAGTGTGAATGCTGCATAATGAGGTGGCTAGCACAGGAGCCCCAGTATGGGTTTTCAAGGGTCAGAGAGTGTGGAGACAGAACTGAAGTAGGAGCCGTGCAGTTTCAGCCTCTCCGTAGCGGTTGGCACAGATCTAATGAAGCAGAAATAACCACAAAGTGCCAGAGAGAAGGGAGTGGAAAGAACCCACCTGAGAGGCCAGTCAAGGGCAGCTGTGCTGGCAGCCACCCTGGAGGCCTCTTGTTGCCCTTTGGCCCTCTTCTTTTGCAAGCCTGGTGTAAGGAGGAGGGAGAGCACTGGTAGGCAAGTCTCCACTGTATGAAGGACTGAAGGGGCAGGGACAGCCAAGACCCCAGGCTGGTGACTCTTCCCCACACCAGCAGCCACTGCCCAGAAAGCAGCAGACATAGCTGTTTGACTCATATTGTGAATATTTATTTTTTTTCTTCTTAAAAATGTACAAAAAATAAAATAACATATTTATAGTTTATAGATTCCCCTCTCCCATTTACAAAACTATTAAGTTACATTTACTCTTTTTCTATGTGGGAGTAGATTGTATACAAATCAGTCTCCCCTTGTTTGTCTTTCAGAAAGGGCCATTCTTAGAATTTGGCACAAACCTTCTTTTCCTGTTGCATGAAAAATAAATGTTTTAACTCATTTCATGCTTCCCAGGATTCTGCTTTGGGACATGCCTTAGTCTTTTAGGAACTGATTTCAAGATGGCAGCCCATTGTATATTTTTGTTGTTGTTGGTTCCAATTTCTAAACACTGAGGAAGTTTCAGTGGGGACATAGAATGAAAACACCTGCTTCATGTGTTCCCCAACCTTTTATGGATTACAAAAAAAAAAAGTTTGGGTGCGGTCAATTCGGGGACAAAGGAAAGACAAGCTTTTCTATCTTGTTATTTTTGTTCAGGAAATGATGCTCAGCAAAGCTCTGCTAATGCAGCGAGGGATGGATGCAGAGAAGTCCACCAACAGACACTCCTGGACCTGCCTCTGTACCCCTATTTGTGGTCCTGGCTTCATGTCCCTTGTTCTGGCTACCACAAGGACTGTAGTGACTCAGGACAAAGGCAAAGCCATCTCCAGCTGGTCCTCTGCCTCGGGGGAGATGGGCAGTTTTCCAGAAACTGGAGAGAAGAGCTGGGAGCCTGTCAGATCACTACAGATCTGTCTCCCTGGAATCCTGAGCCACCCTAAGGTCTGCCATTCATGTTTGGAGCTAACCCCAAGTGCTGTAGCATGGGAAGCGCATAGAGCATATATTTCCAACACTGAGTTTGTCTGCCTTAGATCAGAGCCCTGCTAGTGCCCTAGAGGGTCCCCAAGCTGCTGGTTCAGCAAGTGATGTGGGGTGGAGCAGAGGACTAAGCAGAGCTGAGCCCAGGATACAAACCTTTGGCAACACAGAGGGATTCGGAGCCCAGTGGGCTCTCAGAAAGGTGCCCCTGCTATTCTTTGGATCCTCTTGGTCATAGCACCTACTCTCCAGCCCATTCCTCTGCAGCTTTGGGTAGCTAGGCTAGAGTCAGCCTCGGCTGCTCGGGCTCTCAGGGGAAGGTGGGGCAAGAAGGCAGGAGCTGGAGAACAGAGCCTCCAGGTAAGACATCAAAGTGCTTCATAGACAAATTTGGACCTTTCCATGGAAGCTGCCCCATTTTCCAGGCTTTGGGGTGGGATGTGCCTGACTATCTGAACTAGTGCTCAGCCCACAGTGTAACAAAAAAAATCCCCAAACTACCAACCTGTCCTCTCAAAGAGAACTGAGGCCCACCATGGGGCATGCTGTTCAGGAAAGCCTTTTTCTCTTGCCCTCCCAAGGGCCAGGAGAGGAGGAAACAGCCTTAGCTCTCCAGTGTGCCTCTCAAAGCCAGTCTCAGAAGTTCCAGAAATCCCACGCTTTCCACAGCCAGGGTGGACAGCCTCACCTCTTCCCATCTTCAGAAGCCAGAGGAAGCAATGTCTGCTTGTCACAGCCCAGCTGAGCTGCTGGCTCGCTTTGCAAAGGGGCCACTTGAGATGAAGGACATGCTTGTAAACTATGAGCCACTACTGTGTCCATCCCTTGTAAGCCAAGCAGTTCTGCAGCAGGCCCC